>NC_061532.1:10670000-10970000 GCF_022379125.1 Scophthalmus maximus | reverse complement strand
TTTTTCATATCTGTGTAAATTTCCTAAAAACAGAACTTCAAACTGAGCCCAGGGTCACAAAAATTCACCCCAAACTGAACTATTCCTTTAAGGAAAGTTTTTTTCTTGCTTTAACAATGGAAAATCAGAACATATTTTGGAGGTAAGGTGTTTTATTTCTGTATTTATTTTTTGTCCATTTCTATTGTGTGTCACATAATGAGTCAAGCACTGGAGTCAAGTTTTCAAGCAGCGTATCTGAAATGCACAGCAGCCACTCATCATTTTTAGTTTTTGTTGACATTTATGTGAAATAGTGGGCCTCTTGGGACACATTTCAGAAGAGCATTATCTTAACTTATCTTATTACTATCCTGCCTTGTCCAACAAGCCAGGAGGTCATGCATATTCATACAGTTTGAGTGAAAAGTACAGCCCATCCTACCGCAAACAGGGCACAGGGGCCATTGGCCTCACGCCAACTATACGCACAGAGGGACAAAGATTGTGTACTGTAAGCGCACACGTCTATTGGTCTCCATTTATACTTAAAAGTTCAGTCAAACCCATAGAGAGAAACAGAAACACACTCACATTCACACACGTCCTCACCTGCTCAGAAAGGTCAACATATTAGCATTCCAATATGTACAGTATTCAGACTTCCCTAGTCCAATAAAGCTACCCATCAAACATGTCCAAGATGGCACTTAGCCGTGTGTGCCCGTGTCTTATTATGCAGACCCATCTGTGTGGGTTCAAAGGTCATGGCCAGGCCTGGCAGGGGCTACAGGTGAGCAGATGAGAACAGTGGGGGCTCGGTTTAATTTAGCTAAGCACTACAGGATGTGGTGCGCCCCTGTACCTGGGAAGGACAAGTTGAACTTTTCACACTGCTCCTCAGACTCGTCATTTCAACGGATGGAAAGTCGAGGAAAATGAGTCAAAAACAAAAAAAGCTTTTGACACCGAATCTGTGTATTTTTACTTTGTGCGGGAGTTGTTCAGACAAAGACAGACAGACACATAAACACACACCAACATATGCACAGGTCTCTGGCACGACGTCTTTGTTTTTACCTCCCTTTCTTTCTTTTTTTCCCCTTTGACATACATCTAGTGTACACACACACACACACACACACACACACACACAGATGTGTGTGTGTGTGTGTGTGTGTGTGTGTGTGTGTGTGTGTGTGTGTGTGTGTGTGTGTGTAATGGTGTGAGGGAGAAAATCCCAAATCTGGCATGGACAAGCTTCCTGTCTAGACTCTGCATGAGGAGGCCAGTGCTGTGTGTGTGTGTGTGTGTGTGTGTGTGTGTGTGTGTGTGTGTGTGAGAGAGAGAGAGAGAGAGAGAGGCACACTCCATTGTGTTTGTGTGCATGCTGCTAATGTGTGTGAGTGCACAAACCTACATTATATCTTGGAGTATTTTCACACTATCATTGTTCTTGTCCAGACCAGAGAACAGACATTAACCTCTGCCCTTCCATATCTACTGTCCAATGTCTGTTTTTAATTGGACACTTTCCAGTAAAGCTCCTTTTTGTTTTCCCTGTTATTTTGACACTTTCTCTGCCATGCGTGCCAATGCTGCGGCGATTCCAAAGGCCAATTTCCTCATTATCCAACTTGCAGCACTTACGGGAATACAGAGGTGGGGGTGAGGAGAGTTAAATTTGGAGGGAAGTGGAAAAAAGCCTGATGTGGTGTTCTCCGAAAATTCCATACAAAGAGAGAGGATGAGCTTGAAAGACTCTCGGTTTTTCTTCCTTATTCTCTGGAATTCCTAAATTCATCTTATCAGTGTTACAGCAAAACATATGGTAGTGGACGTTGTGTATCTGAGGCCAAAGAGCATAAAAATACCACTATAAATGAAGAGAGTTAAGTTACTGAAAAATAAGACCTTGTGGTTTTGTTACATGATTAAACTGAGCTGGATCATAACTGCAATGGCTGACGGCCCTTTTGCCATCAATCATTCGCACAAACTTTGCCATTAGTAATCGCCACAAACATCACCGAGCACAGCGACTTTCTGCCGTCTTACTCACACGGAGTGCTAATCAAAAAATGCTAAGTGTGTTTAGCCTTAGCTTTGACAGTATTTGTCTGGAGTGTGAATCAACATCATGGGCGTCGCTATTTCATATTCATGCCGGGGCCCAATGACACCTTGTCCTCTGCTTTCCAAGACTCAGCAGATCCCCCCCCCCTTCCCAGATGTAAAGTGAACAGTCTTCACCTCTGTGACATCCGACTGCTCCAATATGCCATCTAATGGGACCGGGCCGTCACAGAGGCCTGCCAAAGACCACGGCCACGACCACCGGAGCCAAAAATCCAGGTAGAACAAATGACAAAGGTATAAACAACTCTTGCTTACAAACTTTTGCTTTAAAACTCCATTAATCAATATGCATGTCTTGTAGCTCTACAGATTAGATTTTTTTTAGTTCCTTTTTTATTGCTAACATTTCCACTTCAAAGTTAGCAACTATAAAACAAGCTTGTTGTCACTAAGTACATAGAACCTCCAAATGAACAAGAGTTACATGTTAAAACATGAAGTGCTTCTGTGCAACTTTTGTTGGTGCCACAAGTGACGAGGATGGAACACTGGTATATAGGAAAACAACAGTTTCAAAATTGGAGAAGCGACACAAAGTTAACAAACTGGTCTAGAAATGTTCGTTAAAGACCAAACCCCACAGTTTGTGTTTGATCATGACCTCACGCTATAGGAGGGAGCGGTTTACGTCACTGCCCTCTAGGCTTGCGCCACTGGGGGACCCGGAGGAGAATCCAGAGAAATGAAAAAAGAACGCCAGCCAGAATAAACAAATTGTCCAGCACTCAACATCCGGCAATAAAAAGTTCAATCCATTTGCAGCTATCATCAAGTTTAATTGCACACTAGCACACTTTAAATGACAACATAGTCAGACACAACAACGACACAGTGACAGACAGACTTTTGCCGATGCCACGTGACCTCACCTTAAGTCATCGTCTAGCCGGCGTGGTGGTAGTCCTCTGCTATGAACAAGTATTAAGAAAACCGATGACTAACACAGATGTGGAATCAAATGAGTCATTTTGAGTTGTATGGCTATGACATATACACATCATTGTCTCCACTGGTGTGGGTTTAAGGGGTCTCCTGTTAGCAGTCCTACCCAGCTGACTCTCAAAGTATGACTCATAGGCTTGTTACCCCCAGACAAAGCAGACTTTAACTGTGCTGACTTGTCACTGTGGCTGTAGTGGGGAAATGTGGGAGGATGCTTTTAGTATTTGGGGTTTGTCTGAGTCTGTCTAGCCAGACTTAAGCACTCTGTGTATGTGGCAGATAGTTCCGTTTGTCTACTCTATGGAATGACGATAAGATCTTAAAAGCCCCCAAAAATATGTTTTAATGTTTTATAAACACAACAGTTTCCAATCACCCAACTGCTAGAAGAGCATGAGCACCACGGTCGCATGTTACTACTCAGTCGTGTAGTCAGCAGGAATCTAACCTACATTACAGGAAAAGGGCGACATATTTCTCCATATGGCCACCAGCATGTGTTTTTGTTTTCATCCTCAGAACCGTAGCTGCATTCCTTCTCTGTGTGTTGCGCTAGACGGAGATTGCCGGAGAGTGACTCACTAAAACCTGACCCAGCAGTGAGGTAATCACTGGAGGATGCTTGGAGTAAAAGTGAACGTTGTTGGTGATGTCTGGGATCATGTCTAGGAATCCCCAGACAGTATGAACTAATGCACTGTGTGTGTGTGTGTGTGTGTGTGTGTGTGTGTGTGTGTGTGTGTGTATCTGATGTTGGATGAAGATCCATTCCAGAATCCCTCCACACAGCCTTGATAAGACAAACCATGCTCGACCCAAGAACTGGTACTTAATCATTTTTTAATCCTGCCTTGATTTTCTACGTTCCTGATCAGACAAGGGAGGATGAATGGAGTTTTACTACTGCTGTGGTGTTGACGCATGAATCTATATGTCATTTCACATTTAACTTTGTAATGATGTACTGACAAACTTAGTTTCATTATTGTAGAAACTTTCCTGGACTGTAGAATGCAGGGCACATTACATAGACTTTTTTTTTTCTTTTTTTTTGACAATATTATCCTCTTGAACTGCAGAGTTTTTCTCTGCTCTTGTGTCTGTGTACAGACATTGTTTGTTATGTAGCATCACCTGCTGGCTTAGTGGAGAACTGCCAACATTGCAGAAATTGCCAAAGGATGGCACAGAAACAACAACATTGCAGAAGCAGAGGAAGGAACCTTGTTTATGCCAACACAACAACCGAGAGTTCAGTTTTTAGCAAATTTCAACTGCAAGACTTAAGCTGCAAGATCAAGTTAAGGTAAATGTACCGGGGCTCTCCACATATACATGAAATGAAAGATTATCCTCAAGAACAGCTTCAAAAGTCTTACACCCTTGACGAGAGAAGATAAATCACAAATTAATTTCCGTTGAGTCAAAATTTTCCCAAAACTATGACAACATTCAAACTACTGAGATAAGCTTTGAAGCAGAGCAACAAAGTAGAGGACTGTGGGAAAGTGGCTGAAGGATACCAGGGACCTGAATGCTTGTCCTTAAATAGTCTGACAATGGCTATGAAGACATCTCATTCCCTGCCCATTATTGGATTACAGAAAGCCGGAACACCCATTTTGGTCCATTTTGGGTTTGGAGAGCTCATTCATCACTGAACCGAACTTATGAATGAAGACATTTCAGCCAGAGCCCAGCGCGACACTACTGGAAACCAATTTCCAAACATAAACAGAAAAGCAAAAAATGTCCCTGGGACCAAAGAAAGCAGATACTATGGAGCTTAATCGTCAACAAACAAAACGGCACAATGGAGCTTTATTGCAACATGAATTTACTGTATGTGGGGCAACATGTGGCTAAAACCCTAAATACTGAATAAAAAGAAGTCACAATTATTCTGCATCCAGCACTGTTCACAGATATGGTGACGCTGTTAGCCGTTAGTCTGACAAACTGTGGAATTATATATACCTCACCTTTTTCAATCTCCAACAAAACAAACATTAGCGAAACATCTCTATACAGTATACTCAGACACCTGAGTACATAATTCAAAGTTAAATATTTACCAAGTTTGGACATCCTACAAAACCATTCTTGCGTCGCAAACGCGTGGTGCAAAGGAAACATAGTGAAATAACAGACCCCATGTTTGGGTACGGGGGCCTCCAGTGGTTGAGTGAGCTTTGACCTAAAATAGGTCTGAGAAATGTGGATAAGGTCTATGAATAGAGATAAAACAGACGGCAGAGGGCAAAAGATAAAATAACTTAAGGGCCTGCAAATAAACCTCCAGACATCAGCGCAGAAAAATGAAATTTATGTGGATGGTGGTTTGCAGAGGGCATGGGAAAATCTGCCTCGACAGTGAGGAAACGTCGGTTCTTTTGAACAGTAATGCAATTATGTTGCCAGAATGTGAAGTCTGAAAGGATTTGTGTAATTTGAGAGCGGCCTTCTGACAACAGGATTTGTCCAGCATTGTGTGGGTCTTCATGAGAAGGCTCCAGCTGAAGATGTGGAGACAAAGGACCCAACTGTGAACTATCACAAGTAACGTTTATGGAATTTTTGTGTGTAAAATCCACAAACCATTGGATTGTTGTTTTTTACGACAGATACTGAATTTTTTCGGAGAAAACCCCCCCACTATTTTTTAGAAGACGTTTGAGACAAAATCGAACATCTAGAACAACATTACATTTTAGTTAGATTGACTCAATATCTTAAAGCCTATAGGCTCAGATTTCATAAAGATGAGGTTGTGTTGGTCTACAGTAAGCTGTCCTTAAATCAGCCAATGGGAGACAAAGGAAAAGTTTCTATATTTCGGAGTCAACTAATTATCCCAATTAATGTTATTTAAAATGAAATATCACTAAACTCTGAAAGAGAGCTCTTGGATGGAGGAAAAAGAAGAAATTCTTCAAGCCAGAGCTTTTTGAGGCGATGACTGCGAGCACCGCAACCTGCCACTAGAGGGTGGACGACCCAGGCCATGGGCAAACCTACAGGAAGGTGGACCCGCAGAGGAGGCATCAGCTGAGACCTCAGTAAGATCTCAACTGACCGTATTATTAATATTCATATGCGGGGGGGAAAAAACGCTTACAGACTGACCATTGGAATAAATCTGTACACCACCTCAGACGCGTCAATAGGGTAAATATTGGCTGGAATATTAGAGCTTCCAACTTCACACCAAAAAACACACACGTGACAGCAGAAAGTGAAACAGCAGCATCTTTTACATGTTCGTCGTCGGTCGGAGCTGGTGTGTGCTGCGTCGCAGTGTGAGCCCTGTTGTGATCTGGGCTCTCCCGGTCCCTCCTCCTCCTGCTCCATCACGCGTCAGAAACGACCGGTATAAAACACACGTGAGGCCCAGGCGAGCGCACACCAGTCGCGCGCGCCTCGTTCGACCTGCGGTCCGCCCGCCCGCTCACAGACGACGCGGAGGCTCGAGCTGTTGAACGAGACAGAGAAGGAGGGGAGCCATGCCGAGCTGCGGGGCGACTTGAACCTGCACTGGACTGAGCACCAGAATGCAAACGGCGAGTCTCGAGTGTGTGCTTAGTGATATTTGCGCCGGATAAGTTCCACACACGCGGGAGACTTACTTCTGGCTCGGGCACTTTGGATTGGCGACTGATGGGCGAGCGCACGCGCGGATTTCTGCTGATAACAACGGGGACCGCCACGCGAAAGCGCACGAAGTGAGGAGGGTGTTTTCCTGCCCCCCCCCCCCCCCCCCCCCCCCGCCCCATCACTAGCACCAGGGGAAGTGAAGAGAAACACCCGCAGCGCTTATCGGCTCCATCTGAAGGCTCACTGACACTGACCTCGGCAGCTGTCGCGCGGGGACTCTGCGCACATTTTCTGCCGAGCGAACCAAATGCGGAGAGAAGAACGATGCATTTGGGTAAAGCGTTACTGTTCGTCCTCCTCCTCAACTGCGCAACTCTGAGCTCCTGCCTGTCGACGTGTGCCACCGTGGATATTGACCATGTGAAAAGGAAGAGGGTCGAGGCGATACGGGGACAGATCTTGAGCAAACTCCGCCTGACGAGTCCGCCGCACTCCCTCGGACCGAGTAAAATCCCGTATCAGATCCAGGCATTGTATAACAGCACCAAGGAGCTACTGGAGGAGCTCGGGAGGAATCGGCAGCAGAGTTGCGGTCTGGACAACACAGAGACAGAGTACTACGCCAAGGAGATATACAAATTCAACATGGTCTACGGACCGCCAGAGAACAGTAAGTATTACAGCTCTTTGTGCACCCCACGTTTCTGCTACTTTATCGTGACATGTCAGCAGTCAAGGCGTCCGTGGTGCGTAATTACGCACCGATCGATGGGGCAGGCGCGTCAATCTCGGGCTGCAGTTAGGTCGGTACAAACTAGTTTCAAAAGATCCCTTTAGACCCTTTTAAACATTAAAAAAACACGTTGAATAATAATTTGTGTAGCTGCTAGGTGTAATTTTATGAATATTAAGTAACTACTTCTCCGTTGAAAACCCCTGAATATATGAATATTCCAAATATTCTTAGGTTTAACTGATGGATACAAAATGTCTCCTACTTCATGATGTGAGTACAGACAAACTTTTGTCCTTTTGCAGTTGGATGTGAAATCAACCTTCTCGAAACTTTGCACTTACACTCTGCACTTTATTAAAGAAAATAAGTCTACGTCAGAGCTTCTTTGGGTGTTGTGATTTAAAAGGTGACCTTGTGCACGTGGTAGATGTGCTTGGCTCCTGTAATTCTTACCAACCTGTTTTAACCCCAGTACCAGTGTTCCAGGAAAGTCACTCTCCTCCTACTCCTGACTCCACTCTTCCTCCTCTTGTTTTTTTTTCCTCCGTGGATCCTGTCCCTCTCCCCAGATGTTCCCGTTTCCTTTCCAGTCAGGCCCAAATGAGAGGGACATCTGCCCAGGCAGAGGGGGATGCCTTTAAGAGAAGGAGTAGGAAAAGTTAAAAGAGGTGGACAGGGAAAGTTAGATGAAGGAAGGACCTCCCCCCGTTAGCCTGAGTAGGGGGATCCCTCTCTCTCCTGGAGTCTGACAGGAGCAGTAAGCCCTCATACACGCAGACACATCATTACCACCCACCTCTCCACCGAGACAGAGCTTTAAGTGACCCCACTGCCTGCCTTGGCCTGTGAATCACCCACACGGGTGGCCCTAGAGCGTGACAACACTGTACTGCAATGCTCAGGTTTAACTCTGCTAAATTGAGTGTGAAACTGAGCCACCATCCATCCGCTTAAACAGGAATGACTTCACGGTGCCAACATTTCATTGTACATAATCAACATTTATCTGCCGGACCCTTTTTGGTTAGTTTGACAATACACTAATCAAAATCATCAGTAAAGTCCTCACATTCTTTTTTATATTTCTTTTGCACAAGTATTTCCTTTGTAGAATGTAAAGCTCTGAACTGGAAGAAGAAAACCTGCGATGAGAGGGACATGTGTCAGTACTTGAGGGCGATTCATACAGCATGTGGTCCAACTGAATCTGGATTACTGAGAAAGTAGAATAGAATAAATGCCGTGCGTGTGTGTGAAAGCCGGAGAGGGCCTCATGGTCTAGAGGAAAGCCAAGACCATTGCATCACAGTCCCTTTGAAATCAACAGGTGTTTCTCAAAAGACCCATTTTTCCCTCAGCAATGTTCTGTTTTGAATCTCACAAAATGGTTTGGACAAAAAAACGCCAAGCAGTAGGTACCACAAGTTTGCATGGTCACCAGTGGGCTTTAAATGCAAAGATGTAAGACATATTTAAATACATGTTCATTGGATTATGAATATCTGACAGAAAATGTTTGTAAAAATGTCTGTATCTTCATCATGTTTGCAGTTAAATCTACGAAGTTAATGCGGTCCTAAAAGTTTAGTTCCGAAAAGTTTTGCAACCTTTCCTATCAATTTCAATTTTGATCACAGTTGTATTTTTAGATACACATTTCTAGAGCTGCTTTCATTTCTCTTATCAACAGCTCAAGAAACATCATCCCCTACAAACGATTTACCGCTTTTTAGATTTCCTAACATTTGTTTAAATCAATTTAATTGTGTTTAACTAGTATAGTTAGAGTGGGCAGATGGTGACTGACCCAAATCACCTTTTTAAAAACGTTCAGAGGATGTAACTCTCCAGCAAGTCTTCCAAATGAAATAACCGTATAAAATAATAAGTGTTTTCGGATCTGATGCTTCATATCAGCAGGACAATATTTCTCCCAAAAAGGGTTATTTTAAGATGTGACAATGCTATGATTTGGGATTTCTTAGGTTGGATTGAGCCATTAAAGGGCTTTGGCACTCGAACGTAAACATAAGCTGATTTCAGGATGACCAGGAATCTTGCTAGACATTGCCTGGAGAAGCTGTATGTGTTAATGCAAATGTCTAAATCAGTTGAACAGGATATTAAACTTTACCCTGCCAACTACCGAGTACAAATTCTGTAAAATGTCAGATTGAGTCATTGTGTGACTAGAGCAGGTCGTTGTCCAGAGAACTGACAGCGAGTGAGAGGTCGTGTTGATTATGTTTCTACCTTGCCTCCTTGTGTTACCCCTCGCGTAAACCAAACTGAGTATTTCCATGAGGGGAGAATGTGTCTAACATGGATAATTTCCAGTTGTATGCAGCCCAAATTGTTGAACTATTCCCTTGTAATCAGGTAGAAACTGCAGATTGAAAGTGATGGTCGTGGTTATGAAAACACAGCCACCTGAGGGTGTTGCCCTCTGATGTATAACAGGACTAGAGTGCTGGCTTTGTGGAATCAATTTTTGATTCAGAGCCAGTGATTCTGCTCTCTTTCCCTCGGTTAATGTGGGCAGCGAACACTCTCCTTTTGAAGGTTTCTGAGGGGTAAACTGTTGACCTTTGGTGGATCTGCGGCAGCTCCATGAACCACCACAAATCTGTGACAGGTGCAAATGAAGCAGAGAGCTGATGGAAGACTGGCAAATCACTGCAGTGAGAGACTGGACAGCAAACATTGGAAAGATTTCCTTTTATAGCATGGTACGCATACAATCTGGCATATGTCAATGACTTGAGTTTGGTTTGTGGAGACGTCATCATGGTCAGAAGTCGTTTGGGTCCAAAAAGTTGTCAGTGGGATTGAGGATATGGGTTTGTGATATGCGGACACCAGGAAGGTGAAGTCATACTCTGGTCAAGAATACTGGTATTTCAATTACAACATTTTCATCTCCACCAAATATAGACAGAATGTGTTGGAAAAACTCTGAGGAATGTTGATAAGGCAAGCAACAACACTAATCATTTGACTGTGGGCAGATAAACGTAGTGCCAGCCAGTAAAAAGTCAGAAAACCCAAGTTCATATTCCAAGCGTGAATAATTTTCTGAGTCGTCCAGTATATAATAAACATGTAAATCTATACCTTTATTTTCGTATTCATGTTTTTAAAACAGTTGAAGCAATATGGTGTGTCAAATGAAAAAAAAATACATATTGCATTGCCATCTAGGGTTTGCAATTGTTACATCTACTGCCAACTCAGTTTGTGATATTTGATCAAAACTACACATCCTCCGAATCGCTCCTCCTTCACTAAGTCACTCAGTCAGAAAGTAAATCTCATAACTGTGTTGTGGTTGAGACTGAGTGTGAGTAGAGCTGAAATGAGTCGATTGAGAGAAAAATAACTGTTTTGGTCATTTTCAAGAAAAACCCAAACCAAGTTCAATAGTTTCAGGTTCTTGATTGCAATGATTTGATGCTTCTCTTTGCCTAATTCAATGGTAAAATATGTAAAATGGTAAAAATTGATTATGATTGGATTTTTGTTTTTGAGTGGTTGGCATTAAATCCTGGACTTTAGGACATTTAGTTTTGTTTTCTGACATTTAATAGACAAAAAATATGTTGATTATTAGAGAAAATAATTGAAAGATTAACTGAGAATGAAAATAATTATGCATCCCAATTATTAACTTTTGAAAAATAATTTCATGTCAAATTCAGACAAGAGTGATAAGAACCATAATGACACAAATCTGTAGTTTTACACTACATTCTTTAAGTAATTTCTAACAAAGTGAAAATTCTGAATTACATAGGTGAAAAATCTTTAAAAAATAATTAATTGGTTTATAAATTGATTGACTGTTGCTGCATAATATCAGATAAAGAAATATCAAATACGTAATTTCCCCCCCACATAAATGACTCGCTACATATGGCCAAAAAAGAACTTCTAATAGCCATTTTTGCAGAAGACATTTTGATAACGGCAGGAAAAGCACTGACATAAATAATAATATTCTGAATTACATTTAGCTGCTTCAGTTTCAGATCTTGATAATGATTAGTAAAAAATGTCGGCTGCAAAAAAGGCCAACAGCTGAGAAACTTTTTATTTCGTCTGTTACATGCATATGAAGGAGTTTACAAAGTGAGTATCTGTTAATACGTTATTCAGAAGGGACGTTGCAGTTGTCTGGACATGCACTGCTAATCCTGATAAGACTTTCAGCCTGTTCTCTCACTGAACTTTTATTTTGTTCTCTCCGTTCCAGACGATCTGCTCTATTGCCCAAAAGGCATCACCTCTAAGGTTTTCCGCTTCAACGTCTCCGCCATGGAGAGGAACTCAACCAACCTCTTCAGAGCAGAGTTTCGAGCTCTGAGGGTGCCAAACTCAAGCGCCAAGAGGAATGAACAGCGGGTTGAGCTCTACCAGGTGTGTAAAGATACAGTATCCTTGTCCCTTCACAAATATCAAAGGCAAAGCTTTGTATGCAAAAACATTATTAGATTCAAGTCTGTCAAGAATGCATCTTACATAAGATTTTTACTTGTTCTCCACCACATTATTTCAGGCCCTAATTGACAAAGAGAGCCAACGACAACCAGATTGTGATTGCAGGCGTGGGTAAAAGCCAGGCCAAAAGCCAAAAAGCTTAACAAGCCTGCAGAGTGTTTGCAGAACTGGGACAGGGTTACTGTTAGCGCAGTACTGACAGGCCAGATTTATTACGGTCCCCATTTTGGTTATATGGAGGTCTTTACCGTTCAGTCCTCAAAAGAGATGCAAAGTTAATTAGGTCGTTAAAAAGAGGCTTTGGTCTGCTAAGTGATGAAATGATGCAACCACTTTTCTAAGTTGTAGAAAACGTCATCAAGTCCCCGTTATTCTGTCCTTGGCATTATAAACCCAATACAAAGATTTCTATTAAAATAAAAGTAATAATAAAAAAATACCACAATACTCAAGTCAAGAGTGGCATTGTATTACTCTATGCCAATGGATGTTGTTGTGTTACCATCTAACACAACATGGATGTGATGCAACATCTGGGCCATACACAAAACCAAAATAAAAGTTCTTTCATTGGTATCAAGCAATGGGTGTCAAGGCTGACAAACATTGAGTGTCTTGCTATGAAATTTTGTCCAAACATTCATGCTCTCCTCAGAATGAATCACTTTTGGTGATCTCCTCACTTTTTTTTTATTATCTGGCACCACCATCAGATCAAATCTTCTACTTGTCCAGAACTTTGGTTAATGTCCAAATGCCTGCCAAACATCAGCCTCACTTTGTGTTAAGGGCAAATTTTTGGCATGTAAATATGCTAAACTATGATGGTGAACATATGAAAGATTATACCTTCTCAAAATTATCATAATGAGCATGTTAGCTTGCTGCATTTAACTAGGGATATTGCTGTGCCTGAGGCCACATTCAAGTGATAAGGGAGTATTATTATTATGACAAGAAAGATTTGCATGTTTCTGACTTGCAAGCATTCACATCATCTGACAGCCCATGACAGCTGCAAGCAAATTATTTGCTATGCTATACTATACAGGAAGGTCATTTGGGTGATGGTAACAGTGTAAATAATGTTGAGTGATGGCTGTTTTACTGCATGGTTTGATATGTGAGAGTTAAAAACACTGTGCATAGCACTGTATATTAGATTTCAGTGTTTTATTTCCTTTAACAATGGACCTTGGCTGACTGCAAGCATCCACGTTTGCTTGCTTTTGCAGGCACATCCACACTTTTTACTTTTTGGGATATATTGCAGCTTCAGAAAAATGTGACCTTCCCAATTGTAATTACGACTTGGATGTTGACATGAATGTTTTTTACAAGTTGGAAACCGGTAGTTATGGTAACTCCAATATGACATGGAGGTGCCATAAGCAGAGTCTCACAAAGCCATTAGCATGGCCTTAGGCTCTTAGTCTTGTTTTATAATTTTTTTCCCTATATAATCTGTTTGTGTGTTACAGTAATCACATTATCTTGGCTCATGGCAAGATTCATGACAAGTGATCAAAACTGTCATTGGATAATTCGAACAAGACATGAGTTGGACAAGCAACCGCTTCATCTCATGCCAGTAACCTTGTCTGGTGCCTGCTCCATTCTGCAAGTTATTTTGTTGAAACTGTTTCAATGTTGAGAGAAAACTTTACAGAGTGACCATTTATTATTGCCTTGCAGATTGTGAGGCCGAATGAACACATCAGAAAACAACGCTACATTGCAGCCAAGAATGTGCTGACCAAAGGTACTGCAGAATGGGTCTCCTTCGATGTGACTGAGACAGTGCGGGAGTGGCTGATCAACAGAGGTGAGACTTAGGTTACGGTCATTTCTCATTTCCAAAAAACTATTAGTCCCCAGTATCATCCAATGTTTGACTTGTATTTGCGTACAAGTACTGAGACAAAATAACCCTTTTTTCTGTACTTGTTTGCCATCAGGAACTAATCTGGGCCTGGAAATCAGTGTGCACTGCCCCTGTCACACCTTCAAACCAAATGGTGACATCATTGACAATGAGAACGAGGTGCTAGAGGTGAAGTTCAAAGGTGGGCATCAACAATATTTTATCATATAGTTATTTATTCCAGGTGTTAGTTGCTCTTTTGATCAGTCTAGAAGCTGGGGGGTCACATTGCATTTTCATTTAGTCCTAAAATTTATAGGATTTATTCGTTATTAATTTAGGTAAAATTATGACAAAAAATTGGGGAGTTTGGTATAAGATGGAATTAGTGCTTACTTTAAGTGCTGAGTTTGTCTTTGTTTGTTTTTAGAAACAAAATATGAGACAAAGTGGAAGTTTTTTTTACTAGCGTTTTAATTTCTGCATTGTGTAAAAATGTAATGGCAATGGCAATTAAGGGAATTTATAAAAGTAAAGAAAATTCCACTGGATAATTGGTTTATGTGCACCTCAATCATGTCTATAAACAAGGCGTGGATGGAGATGAGGAGCACAGTCGCTTGGATCTGGATCCCCTGAATAAGAAGTACCTGCCTCACCTTATCCTCATGATGATCCCACCCCACCGCTTGGACACCCAGCACACGCGCCGACGCAAGAGAGCACTGGACACAAACTACTGTTTCTCGTAAGGGATACATAAATTACCTTTAGCAATTAGCAAATTGCCATTACTTGTGAATATGCATGGGCTTATGCACATATTGGAATATACTAAATATCATGTAACATATTGTATCCAAGTGTGACCAAGACGGTATTAAATGTTAGGAGAGTTCAAATGTACATCCTAATGCATTATTACAAAAATGTTAATGTGGAGACTGATTTTGCTGTTGTTGTGTATTCGTCATCATAGAAACACGGAGGAGAGCTGCTGTGTTCGCAAGCTCCACATTGATTTCCGGCGTGACTTGGACTGGAAGTGGATCCATGAGCCCAGTGGTTATGATGCAAACTACTGCTCTGGACCCTGCCCTTACCTAAGGAGCTCGGATACAACACACAGCTCGGTAGGGAGGACTCCACAGGAATACTAAACAAGAGAGTTAGTGCGAAACATTCTCACAGCGAACAGAACAAAATACAAAACTGTTTTTTCTCAGCCATTCAGGTACATGTGGCTTTCTTTGCCTAGATTTTAAGATATTTGCCTCTGAGGCCTCTGCCTCCATCTAGGGGTCTTCACAGGATCAAAACCTTGGACTTGATCTTAGATTGGACCTGTACCTGAACCTGACAAGGACTAATTAATTCACATAATAAAAGAGTGACCAGATAAAAAATTAACCCGATGGTAACTAGACTCAATTCAAAATGTGGTCAGACCAAACTAGAGAGAGAACATTGAAGAACCATGTGCCACCAACTAACAAGCGGCAGCTCCAAAAGTATGATTTTTACTTTCCTTCACAGACCTTACTGTGAACAGTATTCAAAGAAATTCCTTGTATTGAAGAAATTGTCCCTATGAAAACTGTTGACAATTTGAGGTTTATTTTTGACCTTGGTAACAAGATTAACCTGTAGCGTCTTTTAGCTTCATGTTTTGGTTCTTGAGCTCACATATGGACTTTATGGCTGAGCTACAACACCTTTATCTTACAGAAAATGTGGAAAAAACATGATATTTTTGCCTGTGAATTCTTAATCATGTATATTAGTATTTACAGATATTCCACTCATGAAGTCAGGCTGTTACAGTGAACTGCAAGATTTCATCTCTCAAGATATTAAATATAATACAATGTACCAAGTTGTTGCACAACTGTGTTGTTGTCATGTTGTTTTCATCTCTCCTGTGTTTCCCAACAGCTGCTGAGCCTGTACAACACTCTGAATCCAGAGGCATCGGCTGCCCCCTGCTGTGTTCCTCAAGAGCTGGAACCTCTCACTATACTCTACTACTCTGGGCGAACCCCGAAAGTGGAGCAGCTCTCCCACATGATTGTCAAGTCTTGCAAGTGTAGCTGAGAAGACATTGGAAGGCGAGGTAGTGTGGCACGATTTTACTAGGTACTGACCAAACCCATGCTTGTTGACTTTTGGACTCTTAGCTGTGACAAATACTTAAACTGACCCTGTGGACTCGTGGCTTAGATCTGAAAACCACTCCGGAGGTCACACTTTGTTTTTTCAACGATACAGATTTTCTGAAAACTTGAGGTCATCCATTTCTAGTTTTGTAAATGTTTTCCCACCCACTCAGTCTTTTCTAAATTACTAGTAGTTATTTTAATCATAAAAGGTCGAACCCATACCAAACGCATTATTACAATCAAGGTATGATCTTAAAATATTTGTCTAGATTTACGAGAATGGACAACATGCGTCTTGTTAAAGCTAGATTACGGAGTCTGGTACAAATCCATCTGTGACACAATGAATGAATGAAAGAGACTTACTCTGTGTTATATTTTCTACTTCAGAGCGCGAGCAAATATTCCACAAAGTTCAAGTCAACACTTTCGGTAGAGCAGCTTTCCTGCTTCTAACCTTGGAACAGTATCGTTAATAGTCACAAATATAGACGGTGCTCTCCTGAATGGTTGAAGAGTCCTTTCAGACTGGATTCTAACTTGAACTTGCCTTAAGCTCTCTTCCCTTCAAACAGTGGGCATTATCTTCAATCACAAAAGGAGAAAGGACAGACTTGCTGCTGTATCCAAAGCCATAGCTGTGGTCAGGGAAAAGGAGAGCCGAGAGAGAATGCCTGTTGGATTTGCAATGGAAAGTGAATGAACAAAGGAGTTGAGCCAAGCTTTTCTTTTTTTGGCCAGCCAGCAGCAATGGCCTTTTTTTTCGGTGCATCTATTAGAACGGATGGAAGAAGAAAAAGAAGAAGAAGAAGAAGAAGAAGAAGAAGAAAAAAAAGAGGGGACATGTATGCAAGGGAAGAACTGCGATGGAAAGAAGCCATGAGCACACTTCCTGCCATTCACTGGAAGTTTTCATCCCTAACAGGTTAAAATTATTTTTGGGACATCACACAATATACTGGAAAAGAACGAGTGTTACACAACAGTTTTGGGTTTTTTAAATGAGATTTCTTTTACATTAATAACAGATTTTGGTCTGTTATGCAACTCGTCATATAGTGATTGTTTCACTAACTGGGATGAAAATTGACGGATCTCCATTGGTGGAAACACTTTTGTATTAAACCATGAGTACTGATACATTTCCGTATGATGTAGAAAGGACATGCAGCTTTTTTTTTTTTTTGTGCGAAAAGAAATTAGTTTGACCTGTTGTATTTGATGTTTGACTAGAATCTTACTGTATTAAAAAGGTGACTTTCCCCAGAAAGGTAGATCAGAGCATTTTTCTCCAGCATTTCCAGGAATGTTTTTCCTATCTACTTAACTGTCAACTTTCAGGACAGTGGTAACACTGCAGTCTTGTCTGCTCCATCTCTGTTTGTTTTGGTGCTCTTTTTCAGTGTGAAGCCCTGATAGAACAACAAAGGGAAGAGGGAGGGAGCAAAGCCATTATGTGACAGTGGCTGGATGTACAGTTAGACCTCATTTTTCTCTGAGTCAGGAGAGCGATTCTGAATCCCTGTACTGTTTGACGTTGACCCTGTCAGAGTCTTCTTGCCTTTAGGTGACATTTAGGTGATGTTTTTGGCAATAATATTGTTTTATGGTTGACTTATTGATCATGATTGTTATTAAAAAACACAACATGCAGAACCTGTATGAGCCCTTCTTATGCCCACAAGGATCAGACACAAAATAATCAAATGTAATAAATCTGTGAAAACATTTAACTCCAAATTTGGGGATGATGAATTTACCCACTGGCCTTGTCTGCCATATTGAAATGCCATTTAAAATGCTATTTTCTCATAATGTTTTGGTTCCATACGAACATAATTTTTCTTACTTGAATCTCACCAGTCCCACCTGTTTCCTGCAGGCGCATGCAGAGGCCCTTTTTTTCTACCAGGGTAATAAATTCAACTTTTCTTTCTCTGGAATTGCTGCTTAACAGCTTTCCCAGGCGAAAAGCAATTACTCTTATTTGCAGAGCATATTAATGTGCAGACATCTCTTTATTTTCTTATTTTTTACAAAATGGTGAGCATAAATCACACATAAACCTGAGAAATGTATTATACATTTTGATAGCACCTTCCAGGTGTTTATCCTCCTCCAGCATGACCCCTAGCTTCGTCTTTTTAGACCTTTAATTCACTAGTAATACAAATCCAAAGCGCAGTTAAACCTTTCACCTTCTGCAAAAGAGCTGAGGAGCACCTGGACTGAAATTAATTTGCTTAACTATTAAAAGTTTAAAAATAGCTGGATGTTATGTTAGAAAGTTACAGCCATTACACCTTGACCTTAATGAGTTTCTAACTTTAAAACGGCAAACCTTGAATGTTTAAGATTTTATTGAGTAGAAAATTGATGACTTATGTGGAATATATTTTAAAATTATTAATGAAGAATAAAAACCAGCCTGGTTCATCACCCTAAAGCTAAAGTTGTTGTTAATAATGGCTTACAAAAGACATGTTTTGATAACCATAAATAAAGTGAGTAGTTACACTTTATAAAGCCTTTATTGAGACTCATATATTGGACATTGTGTGGCACAAATGTTGGTGATGTCATGTTTGCCACTGTATTGCCATCGGCACAGATAAGAGGCGGGGGCTGGTGGTGGCGAGGGGGCATTTATTTGAGCTAATATGGACTGACAAGTAGGCAGAGAGAATTCCCTTTCTCTGTGTGCCCGTTATTGTTCCCTGTCACAAACAATCAGAGATGAGCCATGACGGAGACAAAAAGACCAGAGGGCATGGCGAGGTCTAAAAGCAGGGGTTGGGGCTTTAATGGCTTTGCAGACAGCCCTGTACAAACAAACACACATTACTGGTAAAGAGCAGCTGGGCCCCCATGCATGATTGAATTTTAACCTTCAGCAAAAGTCACTTTCTTCAATTCAAGTTCACGTGTCCCTGCTAAAGACAAACCCAGGAGGTGCAGACACCCACTCCTGTGCAGCTAGAGTTACTTCTGCAAGTCAGTAAATGCAACCGAACTGGGTGGCTGCTCACTGGGTGGACTCCCAGTAAGATTAAGATAATATAGCTTATTCTTCCACGGAATCTTTTCCCATGTCGGTGTAATGGAAGCAGGCTGAGGGGGTTAGCGATGGCGAGGCCTCTCCTAACAGAGGCTGTAGATTGGCTTGGGTCCTTCTACTGACGCAACAAGTCATTTTGGCTCCCGTCGTTCAGGAAGCTCACAGTGCGAGACATACAGTGAAGCTCATGAAGTTGTGATGGGAAACGCTCATCAAATGTGATACTACACGTTTGTCTTGAGTAATTGCTGCTACAATGTGTACAAGGTGAAATGCACAATCAGCAGCTACAGCGTAACATGACAAATGAATATGGTTGTTGAGTAATTCTTAAGTTGCACCACCTGTCTCTGTTCTTTACACCTTATGAGAAACGGCTGGACTTTTATCTATAGAAAAAAAGATACTGACAGTGGTAGTTTGAAGATGAAGATAAGAACATTGTTTTGCTCTTTTTGAGGTGACACTGGCCAACTCAACTCCAAACCTGCAATAAACCTATTTCCAGCTGCCAGCTACTGGATGAGCAAGCCACAATCTGATTCAAGTTCAGGGTCCACTCCTGGGTTGGAGTCTGACTTTCTCAGAACCCGTAGTCTTCCAAGACTTACCAATGATGAATTGCATGACACGTAAATGCACAGAGGTTTGGAAAACTGTCTGCTGCTATTCCCTGAGCAGATTAACAGATGTGGAGGAAGAAAAAAAGGAGAGGGGGAAGTGAGAGACAGAGAGAGAAAGTAAGTGTGTGTGTGTGTGTGTGCGTGTGTGTGTGTGTGTGTGTGTGTGTGTGTGTGTGTGTGTGTGTGTGTGTGTGCGTGTGTGTGTTTGTGTGTGTGTGTGTGTGTGTGAGTGAGTGAGAGAGAGTCCTCGAAAGGACTGTTGCTGCAATAAAATCATCAGGTCACATCAGACTAGTTCTCAGGCCCCAGGGTGGAAAGAGTTGTGTAATTCAGCAATGGGAAGAGCATTGAACACACACACACACACACACACACACAAAGTCAAGCAAGTGGCCATAGTTACTGGAAAAGAGTGAAGGGGTGAACAAATATGTAAACACATATCAACTTCATAGACCTTTATAGCTAAACAAATGAATGGGAGGTCTGGATCAAACTACAGCATTATATTACAGCAGAGTGTGTGTTTCCGTGACAGTATTCCAATAATAGAGGGACGGTGTGTGCAAGAGCGAGAGAGAGAGGGAAAGAAAGAGGATTGAGAGGAAAGCAGAGAGACAGAGACGGTGTTAGATTCTAATTTACAAACCCTTCAAATCAGGGTACAACAATATGCTAAACGTATTACTCTCTGCAGAATCAAGCCAAGTTTGCAAGTTTGAATTATGTCAACGACTACTGGTTTCGAGATACAGACATGTACAAAAAAGAAAGAAAAAGATGTGTTGATGAGATGCCAGCAAAGCAAAACCATGGCTTCACATACACATACACATGCCTGTCTTGATTAACTTTTTAAATGCTATATTACTGTTTACCTTGTGGTCATCATGATGATAGCAGACACCCTCATGACTTTCCTCCCTGTCCGTGAGTATTATAAACCTGCTGTGCAGTGTTGTAGTGTCTGTTAAGGCTTTAATCTGTCACTCAGCCTGTACCTCCGTATTTCATATGTCTCGGGTGGCAAGTTGGTTGGCGCAATCTTGGTTTTTATGAGACCAGAAGCAACAATATTTGGAGGATAGGGGGCTGGGCCTGACTGAGGGTTCATCCACTTCGTATCCACCGACACCTGTGACCTGCCCCCATTGGACCGTACAGTAGCTGACAGTCACACAGTATTCACACCCCTACTGTAATTTTTCATCACTATACTCTAAATGGGACGATAATTTACTAAATGAACATCTTTCTGTATTTAAGGAAACTTACGTTCTAATGAACAGATCTGCTGAGTTGCAAAATGCTGATACTGAACGGATCTGCGAAACCTTGATTGACAACGTGACATATTTTCCTTACAGTATCTGCTTTTGACAATATAACATCTACTCGCAGTGCTTTTTTGCTTATGTCAAGGCACTCGCAGCACTTGGTTGAGTTTGGGGGAAGATCTTGGTCTTCATCAGACTGCAACAGTGATTTGAAGCACACGACCAGATGTGTTTCATTTTTCAATAAGTTTAAAGTAAAAAAAAACAATCTCTTCCTTTTTGGTAGCGCGAACTGAACGTCGGATGGAGACTGAACTTCAGTCTCTGGCGTGACAATCCTGCATTTTGTACTTTTAGTGGTGTATTATATTTCTGGAAGTTGTTACATTACATCAATCCTACAGTATCATCCGTACCAACTAATCCTTAAGAAAGTGCATAAATAACGGCAGTGCTCACATCTTGAGACACAGGGAGTCTCAGTCACATAGACAAACGGTCAAACAGTTCAACATCCGTACAATAAAATGATAAAAAGGACTCCTTTGTTTGAAGACTGTGTGTAACACGGCCA
Source organism: Scophthalmus maximus (assembly GCF_022379125.1). Taxonomy (NCBI): domain Eukaryota; kingdom Metazoa; phylum Chordata; class Actinopteri; order Pleuronectiformes; family Scophthalmidae; genus Scophthalmus; species Scophthalmus maximus. Next base: position 10,948,558 of record NC_061532.1, on the reverse strand, counting down.
GCAGTGTGGTTAAGGTTTCCTCTAGCTCATTTATTTTGTCTCTGTAGCTGTAAACACCCGCTCCCTTTATATCACGCTATAGGCCCCAATGCTTTACCTGCGACTATATAAACTCTCAAAGAAACATGAGGCCTGAGGATAAAGCAGGGTGTCCTTGTGGCATTTAAAGTATCCTTCATGTGCAGCATGTTTGTTCAGCTGGTTCGATGTGTTGCACATATATGGCTCGTGAGAAAAGGGGAATCTTAAATCATGTGGACACCTGAGCTGTAATACTTTACTTTAGACTACACTCTAGGTAATGGTAACACGGTCCTTCTCCCCTGTACTCATCCCAGAAGAGCAAAGCAGACTGATGAGGGAAGTCATATCTTTAACAGCCTCTTATGCAGCTGCCTCCTCTCAAACAGGTAATGGAGACAGTGTCAGCGGGGCGCTTCCTTCTGCACAAGCTCCAAAAATGAGGACTTAAGTGGTTCTGCTAAGTTTATTGTCTTTCTGCCTGTCTGCGCACACTGTATGTTCTCACAATAACCGGGGACTAAACTGGTGAAGACAGCCATGCAGCGGCTCCTCCACAAAGATGGAGAGATTCATCGCACTTGAAAAATGGCTGAGGGACACAAAGCTTAAAGTCAATGAGGCAATGACCCAACAACAGCGGATAGGTTCTGATCTGATGTACATCTTAAAAAAGAGGCCCAAACAGCCGCGTCGTGAACGGGAGCAGTGGCGATATGTTTGTTGTTCCTCAAAAAGTTCAGCTATTGTTGAGATTTCATGTCCCGTGGTCGTCTCGCTTGAGGTAATAGCTACACTGCCCCCAATGATTTCAGGTGGAACTTCTCCATTTCATCCTATCCGTAAGCTTTCAGAAGACCTGCACAAATACGGACGACCATCTACATATGCATATCTAACTTCGAGCAAAAATTTGCATGTAATTATTCACATACTTGTGCGTAACCGAATACAACAAATATGAAAAAAGGTTTAAGATGTGTCCACTTCTAAATCTTAGTAATAAAACCTCATATAATATGCATGATAAGTTGGTAATGAGTCCCCTTCCAGACCAATTATCAAGGTCTATATTTAAATTTAGACCATGTGCACTCAGCTACATGGCCTGTAGCTGCACTATGGATGCCACAGTTGCATGTCGAACATTTGTAGTGAAACGCAATCAGAGCAAAGGCAACAAACCCAAATGAGCACTGAACTTTCCTGTAAAAGAAGTGAAGGACGGTATTCCAGTTGTAACAATAACTTGACTGTTCAAATGTTCAGCCTGCTCGAGCACACACGTGGATACAGGAAAACTGCACAGTTGGGACTTTTTGACCATTAACATAAACAACTTAATGCCAAAATTACTCAACAGAATTGGAAAAAAAATGTCAAATTTGTACATTCTGTAATTACGGTTCTATTAGTAACAAGATATTTCAGCCCCGGCGTTGCCAAGTTACCAGCAGAAGCAGAGACACGCTGTTCATCCACAAGTCAATGAGAAACATGTTTGGTTTGTGCCTCCCCATTAATCTGCACGAGACCTCATGACTCCTTTGGCTGGCAGCGCTCCATAAGCGACTGGCTGCTTTACGTCTCACAATGTGCGTGCGTGCGTGTGTATGTGTGTGTGTTGTAATGTGTAGCAGACCTAAAAGTCCTCCACGGAGGTCTATATGTGTTTTGCCTGTATTAGTGTTTGGGAGTTAAAGGGTCAGTTTCATTTACAGGGTGCTATTTTGATTATTTACATAATCCACAATTTAGTTGCACTGTGATCTAAAGAGACGCATCATTTAACCTAAATTGGAAACGTGATACTTTGAAGATGATATCACACAATATATACGTCCAGTCCTTCAGGATCTGCCGCACAGATTTCTTTGCAAAGTCAAGAGTGAAATCCTTTGCGTGCACAGTGATGCGTGGGTTTACTAGTGAGGTGCCAGTGTCGCAGTAATGGCAGCTTGTCTACTTCCGCCTTCAACCCCGGATTCTTCTACTGTAATTAACGCCCTGACAACAGAACAGTGGGCCCAATGGAGGCTTTCATAAACGCCATGTGGTCGCAGTGAAATGAGATGAAATAGCCAGTGTGAGAATTATCCTTTGGCTCACAGTGGCCTGACATGGCAGGATCACAGAGGACACTTATTTCAAAGCAGGGCTGCATTAACGCAACATTTAGGATTTATACACTCTAAGTCCCTGCGATATTTAAACAAACTTAAAATGCTTAGTTTTCAAGCCACATCCTGCCCTCACTGTAAACAAAAACTAATATGTGCAGCCCCCCCCCCACACACACACACACACACATTCCCACTACATGTTCCAACAGTCCACAGTGAGATTTGGCCTTGTCGGGCTGCACTCATAAATACAATCACTGGAAATGGCCTCACAAGGAGCTAAACTGTAAGCATCCGTTTGTCTTATGAAGGTGTTTCCATTGAAATGAAACGCCTCTAAACAAACTATCGCTGGTTCAGTTTCCCTTTTCCTAATGCTGAGATAATCGTATTTGTCCAGATGGCCAACTCGCATCTGTAAACGTACCGAATAGGATGCCTCCTTCCACTGTCACCCGCCTTTTACCCCCGTCTGCAAACCCCCAAATCCGATTTCTCCTTGTGTTCCCCTCCAAATGAAATAGTGGTTTCACTGTGGCTGTAAACTGAGCTGATCAGCTTTGTTTTGTTATGTTTGCACAAGGCAAACAACAAACATCCTCGTAGTCAAGCTGTGAGCCGTCCAGCGGTCCACCTCTCCAGCCCGCTGACTAACATGTTTCTTTTATTACACAGATTAAGATGTAAATTTGGTTTTATCTTTTCAACACCGCAAACATAACCGAGTGTAATGAGAAACAGAAACCCGCCCTGCGCTAAGAACAATCGCTTTACTATTGAAATCTCCAGTGGAGGAATAACAAACAACGTTTGTCAGTGGAGGAGCTTTATGGGGCAATACAACTATTTTTATTCATTTCTCACGTCAGTGATTTTTATTCTTACAACATCGTATTTTCCCTTTGGCACATTTAAAAATGGGATCACTTAACCTCAAGAATGTGGATTTGCAAAATGTTCACAGCAAGTAAATTGATGAGACCAGCTTTTTTTCTAGCTGTAACATCAGTGACCAGTTTCCTGAGGAGTGTATGGTCTCAATTGCTAGTGTCGCGTCTTCTTCAATACAGCATGATGTTCCTCTCGTAAATGATTGTCCCATTCAGAGCAGAATATATACAGCGTCAGTCAGGCCCGGTGTCATCCTCCGCTCCTCCAAATGCGGTTCCTTCCGGTTTCTAACAACCGAGATGGCGCGAGACGAAATGCTAGACTTGAGGCTTCAAAACTACTCACACACTAATGGCCGATGTCACGGTGGGTTTCCACTCCGGTTCATTTTAAACCTTGAATGAATCGCTAAACAGCGCTGACAGAACGGAGCAGCTCTTCACAAGACGAGGACAATAGGCCTCAGCACGAAACATCCCCACAGTAAGTGTCGTCTTCAGCGGACCACCACCACCGGGGCCATGCTCACGTTCCTGGGATACGTTCCGGTTGCTCTCTCCCCCTCTGCTCTCCCACAGTACACGCGTTGTCTCAGCACGGCTAGTTTGAGGCGTCGACAAGAGAATGTTTGCCACCGCACACGCTGCGAAAGATAAGCAACACTTTGTCACGTGGAGTCAACACATCGAGTTTGTCTACAATGAATTTAAGTCGCAGGGACACCAAAGTAATCACTGGCAGCTCGTTGTCAGTGCGGGCAATGAGCGGAAGGCATGTGCCGCAGATCCTGTATCTTTGACGACTGTATGTGTTCCCACTTGGCTAATTTCACACAAAGGGAACATTGTGCGGGGCAAATATACTTACCTACGGTATTTTTACAGTGTGAATTATGATGCCAATTTCTAATATTTATTTCTATAGCAATCTGAGGACCAATCTACGAGTCTTAAGCAAACCGATCGGTGCCTTTTGAAGAGTCAGATGTTTATGAAAGTTCAGGATGAGTCTTAAAAACTCTCTGTAATCTCCAAAACACAGCATAACCTGCCATTGCGCAGCGCAGTCTCACACGGCCTCTGTTCTTGTTCATTTACTTTCCACCATACAATTAACTTTGCCCAGAGCTTCCTCTTTTAGGTGTCTTTTGACAGTTTGGATAATTATAAACCAGGAAACTTTTACCGTAAATGCATATTTAAAAGACATTTCTGTTACAGCAGCACTTGTTGTATACTTGAGCAGGATCCAGTATTCCTTTCAAACCTCGACCATTTCACCTCATCTCTCCTGATTTCATCAGATTGGTCACACAGGGTCGGCCCCTTTCATCGTGTGTTGTAAATGTAGGGCAGAAACCCCGGGGTCTGACGATTTTAAAGTCCCGCGACGGCCACAATCTCAATTTGTGGCTTAAATTTCACTCCATCCATTTAATCTGATAAGAACTCGGGGCTACTAAACAAAAGATGGGGATCTAACAGCGATCCTCCCTCTTTTAATGAAATAAAACAGTCCAGAGACACTTGAGTTTATGGTGCTGTGTGTCCGGGGGAATTTCCAGAGAAGAATCCCCCTGCTCTTCAACTTCGCCTACATTCATTTGTCTTTGGACAAGAAATGCTTTGAGATAAGAGCTTCCCATTTTATTATTTTTGCAAAGCACTGATTTACTGTAGGACGCGGACTCTAAAACAACTTGCCACTGAAGTCTGCTACTCCTTAGAATAAGTGTTTATACCAAAATCTATGTCTCCAGTTTGAACCTCTCAGCATTAGTGAATTAGAGTCAGACCTCCAGTGTTCAGTGCCCCCTCACTCAGGGGGGCAGTAAGAACATCTGTTATCATTTTTTTTTTACGTTTAATGACATAATGTTTTAATGTGGAGGGGGCTCAGGCTTCACCCACTCATGAGAAACCAACGCACACTGCACTGATTCACCAACCTTTCTTTTTTTAATGAACAATTGAGCGAGCAGGTCAACCATCAAACACAGAGAAGATTACAAACTCACTCTGTTATTTCACGAATGATGAACCCAGGCCCCTTCTGGAAGAAAGGCAGTAAAGATTTATTTTAACTCTTTAATCTATAGAGCTCGAAGCAACCAAGCGCTGCCATGAAATCCAGACTTTTTTAACACACCCCAAACATTGTGAAGCATGAGTCAGACAGTGAACGCTATCTGTGGTGAATTTCCCAGCAGCGGTGGTGTCCCATGCATGTTCTGCATGCATGGTGGCTGTGACATTCCCAGGGATATTCTCTGTCACTCATAGTTTACTTGCTATTGATATGAAAGAAAAAACATCCATCAGATTTATTTGATGAGTAAATCCCAAAGCACAAACGTCTCCTACCAAATGTTCGGCCTCACACAAAGCTCGCTGTGCAGGGAGGCAATCAAATGCAAACACGTTGTGGTTTTACTGATATATTCGAGTCAAAAATGTGTCATCCTGCTAATACGTGCCTAAGTATCAAAGAAAATAAAAACCACTGTCTTACATAATCACAGCGCCTCCGCACTAATCAATCGCAGCTATTCAACTGCAACTGGGAGTGGATCCCAAATAAAGATTGCAACTTCAGACTGAGACATTGACAATTACGGCACACGGTGCCAGAGCTGCTGAGAGGTGGGGGGGGGGGGGGGGTAAAGAACATAATCTGGAAAATTTGTTGCCCAGTTTTGCCCGAGAGACAGTAAATGTGGCGCTTGCAGGCTGGTGTCTGCCCAGAGCAACGGCCCCTGTCCAACCCAGTCCCCGGGTATCATTAGCATGTAGCTGCTCACCGTGATCAGAGCTGTCTTACCTTGGGGGGATCAGGGGTGCAGAGCCCCTCATCTGGTTCTGATTTACAAGAACGAAGGTGGAAAAGAGTTTTTTTTCCCCCTCCCCCCCTTTTTAGAGGGCAAAAAAACCCCAACAACCGTACTCTTCATTTCGACACTGCTTCTCATTTCAGCTTCTCAATTAGCTCTCTTGGATTGTCAGCCCTTTTGGATGCTTAGGGGAGGTTGCATGAACCCAACCATACAATTGCCAATTTAATCACTGCTCAATGCCAAGAATTCACAACAAACGCAAGGAGAGAAAGAAAAGGGGAATTCAATTTCATGTCCAGCTTTCATCTTCAGAAAAGATCCATTACTGTATATAAAAATCAACTGTACAGGATTACGTGACAGGGCACATGATTAATGCATTGCTTTGAGGAACTAAGAATAACCCTGTGAGAAATTATTTTCTCTCGCCATAACTTTTGGATCCCTCACTCAGTTTCCGAAATTTTAACGCACTGTTCCCATCTGAACTCCTGCCGAGAAAGTAAAGCAGCACCTAAAGGAACTTTACAGACAAGGTTTCCTCTTTGCACACATTTTTAAAGCCGCTCCCTATGATCCCAATACTAAATCGTACCATGTGCTCCGAAAATTATTCTTCGCAAATGCACATCCAGCAGGAGTTAAAAATAGACACCAGGGAAATTTGGAGGTTGTTCAGGTATGTTGTTGGTTAGCTTCATATGGTAGATCCATTGGAGCCTCTCTATTATGATCAAGTATATCTACAGATGTGTTTGGAGAACAGATTTATAACAGACTTGTGTAAGGGTTCTTTGGACGAAATCAGATCAGATGTTAATCTCCAACTCAGAGCCATTACCCAGAAAATGTGGGGTGTTTTTGAGAAAAAATAAATGGTAGCCTATTCGTGTTATGAATCCAAGTATGAAAATATTGGGGCACGCACGTCCAGTGGTTGTGCAAAGCTTCATATGCACATGTAGATACATGCAGACTTTACTATAATGCACCAAACCATAATTACACTCTTTGGAGATTTCAGGAAATGTGCTTATTAGCTTCCCTGCAGAGCTAGAGGAGAAGAAGAAGAAGGATGCATTACTAAACTGTCATCACTGAGCATCCGCCATGATGCTGAGGACAGGCGTTAGTTAGCCTAGCTTAGCATAAAGACTGGAAACAAGCGGAAACAGCTACCATGGGTCTGTTCAAAGCAAGGGGAATTTGTCGAACTCCCAAACCAGTAAACTAAAGTTTTCCAAACGGGGAGGGGAGTTTACATGTGGTGACCTGAACAGGTGCACGCCGCTGTTTTAAAAACAAGGGGGAAGTTAATGTAGTTCCGCAATGTGCGCTTAACTTCATACTCCTTCGCGGAGTTCTTATAACTCAAACAGATGTAAACACACAGACACGACACACATGCTTTCAGATTGTGACTTACAGTTTCCGGGTGTCCACCTCTGAACGTCCGTAAAATCCATTTAGAAACCACAGAAGAAAAAAGGCGCTCCTTAGAAAGACAGAACTCCATTGAGAGTCATCGCGTTTTAAAGTTTTCTTCGGTATCAAAGTGAACCAGTCACGAATGTCTGCATATCCACTGGTGCATTGCAAACTAGAACTGCTAATGGCTATTTCGGCATACTTTTGATGGTGCCAAAAAAAAAACGGCAGGAGAAAGCATGAAACGGTGCTCAAGTGGAAGCCCACAGCGATCTAATTGGCGCTACAGCTCACCTTCTGTTTACATCTCCCAAAGCATGATGGGAAATGTAGTTCTGGACTGAAGTCATGTTGGGTCTGGTCCTATGGTTTGGTCATAATAAGGTGTCCACAGACATAGATCTCAGTATGGTGATGTATTACTTAGTACAGCAGACCTCTCTTTTTTATGAAAAGCAGGAGTGCAGGCCAAGCAGATCTGGAATGTGCGAAATAACTTTCTATGTCCAACCTTTGAGTCAGAGTCATACCTTTGAATTACTCCTTTTCCTACTACTCTGTAACATTGAAAGTGATTTTTATAAATTCAGTAAAGGCTCTGAAACAAAACAAATGTTTAAAAAAAGTCAAAGTCAAAGTTCCATGCTTCTTTTGCAAAACTGGGTAGGAAAAATATTTGTCTTATTCATGGATTTTTCGTATCACTGTCCACATTTTACTGGGCCCACTCCTTGGACTTGCCAGGGCCACATCCTACTTCTTATTTTCCTTTCACTTTACTCTGATTTTTTATTTCTTACACGATTTAACATTAATTCTGTGAACAAAGTATGTGACTCTGAGGATCACACTGCATGCCATTTATTGCGTGTAATACTCTACAGTAAATCTACAATTTTAAGCTTACTTCACATTGCAATTTGTGGTTGATACAATGGTCAGATGCATGCCACGAATATAAAAATGGGCCGAGATATAGAAAAGTTATTCTGTGGGACAAAAGCAAACAAAACCAAGAAGCTGTGCAACATTTTAAAAACTTTCCAAAGATTATAAACAGTTTTTTTTCCTCCCTTGAATTAAAGACCCCTCTGAGACTATAACACTTACCTTTAAATTTTACCAACTGTGACCCAATACCCCAAAGTAAGTACCCATAAAAATGCTACGGAAATTAATTACAAGGAAAGTTGAACTTCCCATTGTTAATTTGCCAGTTTATTTTGGTGTCCCAGTGGGAATATAGAGATCTGCAGGAAAAGCTCACCAGGAGATGTCATTATTGTGGCTTACTCTGCAAAGATACAGTTTCGGTCCAGATAGCTGCAGGGTTACGGCCATTACCACAAACACACCGCAAAAACACACTGGTTCAACTTTATTCCACATGGAGAAGATACAAGCGAGAGGGATTTTTTTTTTCTTCTTTCCCCTTTGATGCTCCGCCTGTCTCTTCTCAAGAATGAATACTATTATGGAAGGTCATCAAGATGCCTTCCTAGCAAACCCACTGGCATCAGACGATATTATGTTGGCTGCAAGCCTGAAAAGCAAAGAAAACATTGGCCCCAAATGATGATCCGAGCTTGGCTGAGGGAGCACAGAGGATATATATTCTCAGTAACATGACATCAATAATCGCAGTGTGCCTGTGAGTTGAATCAAACCTTATCGTGGTTGTCAGCCCCAAAGAACTATTTCATTTCACACCATCATACCAGAGGGTTGTTTGCCTCTACCACTACTGCTGATGCAATCAACATTGGACCAAATTTCTGCTGCAGCTACAAGTCTGCATTTCACAGAGCTTTAGTTTATAATGTATCTTTATAGCTCATGACCCAATACTTAGAGGAAACACAGTCTGGGAATAGCTGGTCAATTTAGAATTGGGGTTTAAGATTAGGAGACATGGTTCTTAAAATGTGTTAGTACAGGCAATCTTCCCTGACCGGCCATAAAATGGTCGTTGTATCCCTCACTCCTTCCCCGTTGGCTTCATCAGCAAGTTTCCATGAAGTCACAATGCCTCTCTCGCTCTCAAGATACAGCACAGTAAATGTAAAGCGATAATTCAGAGGGGGGAAAGAATGACCACATGGCTAACGGGTTAGGACATGGTTGGGCTGGAGGACAATAAGAGGTGGATGACAGATTGATAACGGAAGAGACGGAGCATGTACTTCTGTTCTCTCCATTATCGATTTAGTGAAAATACACGCTGTGGTATGTCTGAGGCCTTACAACATTTTGATGGAGCACATTCAGACCACTGACTTTTACAGAACTTGTAGGAGTTTAGTGTCTCGACAGTGTGGATTCATTGTGCATCTGAGGCTGAATGGTTCGAATTAAAGGCAAAATCCACTGCCCCCGTGGCCAATATTTACATTTTACAGAGCCAACAGGACAGGTGGAACATACTGTAAAAGTGTAGTATGTGCAGGTATTATTATGGAATAATGGTATTTATATCATTAAAATATGTGGGAGTGGGAAAAACAGCAAGGAAATCTCACTTCGACTTGGTCGAGGAGCCAAGATAGACGAGCTGCAGTTAAATGAGGTCGACGTTACATCTGTTGGCGAGCATTATAAAACACAGGTAGCATGACAATGAATAACCCTAATCCGGGCCTATTCACTGGTGAGTTGTTGGGGCATCTCACAGGTGCGAGCAGTCATCCGATTCCGGGAGGCATCAGAGAACAGGAATGCTGAGGAGGAAGCTTCCTGATGTGAGGAGGTTAATGTCAGATAACGAGACGTTAGTGTCTCCTGCTCGCTGCTCTCCTTTTGTGCGCCGAGACATCATGTCAGTGGGGTTGAGCTGACCCTGTTAGGTCCAGATAATTCCCACAAATGAATGATCTGTTGATTAATGTTCCGTGAAATTATTACACAGTGTCACTCTGGGAACCTGAAATCACCCCCACACTCAACCAATAACTATATTCTAGAGTTTACTCTTTACTGAGGAATGAATTAACCGTCTTGGATTGAAGTCATTTTATCTTATCTTATTTCAGTTTGATTTAAGCTTGGATGCTACATTTTTCGTTGCATTTTGCAAACCTATTTCAGTACATTTGGTAATTTCAGATTATGCAGTGGAATGTTAATATTGTTCACTAGGAACCAAATGGGGGATGATTACTGGTGCGGATTACCTCCTTGCAAAAATGGGAATATATATCCGTTCTCTGTCATCCTTTGGCTTATCAAAAATGTTTTGTCATTTTATCTTACAACACCTTGCCTTTGTTTTCAGTAATGTTATCACTTTTCCTTGAGTCCTGATTTATTCATCGATTGACCATCTTCATTTTCTTATTATTGTGTCTAGTCTAAGGTTGTAACTCTTGTCTTTTTTTCATTTTGTTATTTACTTTGTTTTGTCCGTTTTTTTGTTTTTTTTTGGTCTTTCTTTTGTTACTGTTGTGTTCCTTATTATTGTACCTTGTAGTGTTCTGATTCCCATTTGTAAGTGTTTGGGACCCCCCTTGATGAAATGCCCACACTTTTCTGACGTCAGAATACACCCTTTTGCTTAGTGAATCTTGAAGTATAATTTTGACATCAACAGCTGGTAAAGTGTCCTGGACTACATCACCTTTGCAGGTTTCCTCACAGATGGTCTTCATATCTTTGACAAGTTGTTAAATAATTGGTTGCAGACATGTGTGTTGTGTAAACTTAAGTCTCCGTTGCCGATGTACCGAGGCTCCTGTCTCTCTGATTTGGTGTTATTAAAAACACAGGGGATGACTGCCACAGGCAATCTGCTCTGTTTCTCACATTGTACATACAAGATTAATTTCCCACCATCTTATCTATGACTGAAACTGAAGAAACACAAAATGCGTGACCCTCTGGACTGTGTGAGTCCGTGATTGTGTTATTTGGCATCACTAACGCTGCCTTGGGAGCTATTACAGAGCTGAAATTTTGCAGTGAGGGGGACAATTATCTTGCCTCCTTAGCCTGTGAGGATGATGTAATTATTGCAGAAATCTGCATAGTCAAGCAGCAGCAGCAGCAGCAACATGGGTCACGGACACATTGTATGGATGATAAAGACAGACAGACAGTTGGAGAGGGAGCTTAGAAATGGAAAGGTAAGAGTTACTTTTCACAGATTAGATGACCTAGCGGACCACTAATTTCAGGGTTGCTGTGTTCAGAAGATCGAGAAGAATGTGGAAAATGCATCCTCCCTGATGGTTATGGCAACCATTGTTTGTTTTTGCACCTGTGTGCGGGAAAAGAACATAACATCTTGATTGGACGCCACGACGGACAGCAGATCACACCAGGCCTCAGGACAGTTGCTCACAGCGAGTCGCTGCTTCATGAAACTACTGTACAGACAGACTTACAGTGTGGATTATTGTAGTGCTCTCAGTTGAACTACAGATGTACTCTTATTTATCTCATCTTAAAAACAGTATTATACGGGATTCTTATAATTTTTTAGACAACACACACAGCAGGTTCTGACATTAAAGCATTTGAGCACTTTACACCAAAGTGCATAAATTCGGGACCACTGAAGTGTCAGAAAACAGAGTTCCCAATAAAAAAAAAAATGAAATCCCCAAAACGATTCACATAGACTGCAGTAAAAGCTATGGGTAATTACTCTACTTGTACCCTGGCTTGTGCCCATATAACTGAGGGAAACAATTATTCATCTTAAGTAGATATACGTTGGCACTTTTTATATCTTCGTCTGCATGAACCAAAATAAATCTTTGAATGAAGCCGTCAAACATCTTCTAAGTCATTCAGAACCACAACGTCCACTAACCGACTCGATTTCTTCTGATTGCCCGACTTGAGTGATGCTCTTGCTTATCTGTGAGGCGTCCCTTTATTTTCCTCCACACACCGGCTCGGCTGTCGCATCTGACGTGCACTGAGGTGCATTGTGCTTTTCAAACACGAACATCTGACAATGCGGGAGAGAGTAAAACACGCAGCGCTGCAGTCATCCAGCTGTTCAGTGTCCTGGGGTCCGAATGCGCTGCCATGTGAAGAAGACATTCATGAAGGGATCAGGGCCCACACTTTGTACTGACACAAGAATGGGGGCAGCTGAAAGGAGAAGAATGAAATGATCAAAAAGATATTCAAGCACCATTTTGTGCATGAGTGGAGATGCTGGCGGTGTAAGTAGCGGCAATCAAAACAGAGTGCAAAGATCCTCCCTTTTCTGAGGCAAAGATAACAGCCGGGGTGGAATCCTGCCGTGGCTAAGCCTCTTTAGTGCACTTTGTCATGTTGTGTTTTAAGGTGTCAAAAAGGCTGAGATCAAAGAAGCCATGACCACTTTAACATTTCTTTAAATGGAGCAGTGATCAACAAATCCTCTGGAGGAAGGGAAGTCACTTTGTCTCTGGAGCAGCAGCAGCAGCGAGTAAATCAAAAGATGAATTCAGAAAGTAATTCAGTTAGGGAGCGTTTCATGTTACTGCTACCAAACCTCCAGGACCTTCCAGTAAGAGCTCATATTTTCAAATTGAGATGTCTGCGCTCTCCTCAAACAGTTCATTCTTTGGTGTCCCGAAAAAACGGGGCCTGAAAGTGTTTCAACTGTGGCTCCAAACCAAACAAAGGCATTGCATTTCTTTGCTTGTTTATTGAAAGTTTCGATAATAGGCAATTTGGCAGCGACAGTAGGAATCCTCAGCCGAAACCCATAAAAGTGGCAGTATGTGTGGTCTTGGTGCTGCCATTGCAGTGAACTCCAAAGAAGCATGGGGGAACCAGGGCCAGCGTATTTCCCGTAGCATAACACATGCCGACAGCAGGCAGACATGGCAAACTGGACTCTCCTTGTTCTCACACTCGGTGCCAAATTGGGGGAAATTCTTCCAGTGGCAAGTATCAATTACTCACTTTAAACAAACATCCAAGGCTTTTGAATATCAACATGGTGCGTGCGTGTCTCCCTACAGGGCATCTGATACAGGGAGACCACACACATGGAGTCACCTTTCAGGATCACCTTTCTCCTCGTATTAACTTTTTCTTTTCCTCATCCGCATGCTCCATAAGTCCTTCTCTGCTCTTTTTTTTTTCTCCTTGCATAAATTGAGTTCGGAGGAGTCGGTATCAGCCTTCCGGATTGAGGGAAGGATTCATTCTCTGAGCTATCTCCCACAAGTATGTGGGCCCAACTCTGTATGGCTGCAGTCAGTCACAGTTGTGTCACAGGAAGCATCAGCGGGGAAAAACACATCCATCATTTTCAGTCTGAAATGTCTCACTCGCAAAACTTGCGCGTCAGTGAAGTCGACAGCCATAAAAAGCCTGCGTCGTCTGGCTTGGACCCCATCTGGTACGGATAGAGGGGGAACTTCAAATGGTCAGCTTCAGCCCGCGCACACATCGCGCTGCGGCCGCACAGCCACACATGGTCCCTGTGAAGCTGTGCAGATGAGATATTGCAAGTGTGGAGTAGATGCAGGGATGTGAGCAGATCACGGTTTGTGGTCAAGACAACTCAACTCAGTCATGGGCACGTTGGAATCTGCTGAGCAACGGAGCGACCTGCTGCTAATAATCGGAGGCGTTGGATGAGGCGAAACCACGAGAAGACGTTTTGTTGGGTCGATATGTGTGACCTGTGAAGACTTTTAAACTGACTTCATTAATAGCTTCACCGTGTTGAGAATATTCATGAGCCAAACATCTAGCTCAGTAGTATTAAATGTAGATGTAGAAGGTCCCAATTTTGTTAGGTTGTGGACCTAACACAATAAGTTTGTGTTTTGAATGAAGGGCACATTTAAAACATCCATTCTGAGGAAGTTTGTTGGCCTTTTGAAATCTGTCTGTGCAAATGCACCCACAAGACTGATGTGCCGCCTTTCCATCTTTACGAGCTGGGCAGAAAAAAATTGTTTAATTCACCGTACAGCTCAAAGGCTATTGGCAGCTATTCTGGCAACTTTAAGGTGGAACGTTTTTTGTTACGCATGTTACAAAATGCACGAGTTGGACGTTGTGAATCAGCCTTAAACGTCAACATGAGAAGTCTGACTTTTCCATTTGTTTTTACCGGCTCTCTTGCATGAAGACTTTCGTGATGATTGGATCCTCAAGCGTCTTTAAAATAAATGAATGAATGAATTTTGATCACGCGAATGGAGAGTGTTCTATTTCCTTTGTCGCATCAGTCCGGCGTCACTCCACCTGTGGTTATCGTCGGGGAGACGTCTGAATGGTCACAAATTCATTCTGTAGCAAACAAAACCTACAACTAGAATCACAAGGGAGTCAGGAGTCAACAAGGAGTCCTGCAACAGACGACATGATCCCCGAAGAGCAGCGATGACAACACCCTGGAGTCAGTCTGCGATGACATGAAGAGAAGAAGACTTAAAGGAAAAGGGTGGCAACATCAAACATTGGTCTGGTTTAGGTTTATTACTGTTGTCTGCACTTTGTTTTAAAAAATCCATCAATAAAATGTATTTTATAGCATCATTTTTGAAAGAATTCTCACATTTTTTTCCCGCGTTTTGCCTTTATTTTTATTTGACAGGAGACACTATGAAGAGAAGAAACTGGATTTAAGAAATGTTTGAAATCACAGTTGAAATAACGATGGAGGTTAACCAGAAGAGGGTAAATGATATCTTTGATTTTAACTCAGAATTCGTTGGCTCAAACTGAAAAACCAATAGAGTATCATAACTTCTCTACCAAGTCATTCTTTTGTTTGGTCAGACAATATTTATGTACAATAATACCTTGGATTCTGAGCGACAAAACATCAGCCTTTCACTACTGGCAGATACAACAGTGGTCTTTCACTCCTGCTGCTAAAAAAATCACCAGGATGACGCTGCCTTTGTAAGCTAAAGCTGGTGAACAAATCAGCACCTCTGCAGGCTCGAACATATGGAATGAGACTCCCCCATTAGGGGCTTTTTTTTTTTTTAGTGTGAAACCTATTGTGAGAAAGAGTCAAAAGTGCCTCGCTTGCCGGGAAATCGAAAACATGAGGGCGATTTTTTTTTTCTTTTTTCACAGGAAGGGAAAAGGAGGCTTTGATATTTCAAAGTGTTGACAGTGCAAAGACACCTTATCCAGCAACCTCCCTCCCAGTGGCTCCTTGAGCAGCTCCCATTGCAACAAAGACTTCAAAAGAGCTGCGGTTCACTCGGTTTAATGGCAGCACTATGAGAAACAAATGCACATGTTGTACTTCCTTTATTGATAGTACACTCCAATAAAACTGCAATTTCTGACCCAGAAGAAAAAGGACAAAGGCTCGGGCGTAAGTGACCTCCAGGATCTCCATTTACTGTTGCAGTAACACAGACAAAAATCAGATCCAGGTGTCACTCTGTAACTATCGCATAGACTTTAGCTGAACTTGGGGGGGGGGGGCTGTGCAAAACCACTCTACTGTACATCCAAAACAAATACGTCTTTATGTGGCCTGTTCGTCAGGGACCGATTTGAGGCAGCAAAGGCTACAGTCGGGAGGTTGAAAATCACGTCGAGCGAGAATGGCTCTCGACCATGAGAATAGAAATGAAGCCGGGTTTTCATATCAAACTAATAAGAGTCATATGGAGAGAGAAAAAAAGGCATCGGCAGTCCACACGGGGGATTGATGTGGAGAGTGGAGAGAGAGAGAGAGCGATCGTGGCAGCACAGTGTTTTTCTTGTGCTGTTGCGAAAACAGACACTAGCCCTCGATGCAAGTAGCAGCCACTCCATAATGCGTGGTTTCAGAAGCAAACGAGCAATATAACCACTAGTGATTCTGAACGCTGACACCATGTATCAACATGAAACCCACAGCAATCTGCACCGTGTGCTTAACATCTCTTCCATCATTATGTACACCAAAGGAATTGGGTTTGAAAATCAATCATGTTCTGATTAGGGAGCCATTCATGTACGTGTTTTATGAATTATAAATGTCTTTGGACATAAAGATGATCGGGGGCTCTGTCTGATCACTTTTCACTGGGAACCGTTTGCCGTGTGGCCCCGTAGGCTTCAAGTAGAAAAATAAGAAAAAAAACTTAATTTCCTTGCAAATCCCACACAACAATATTAGTTTTAAACCAGCAAAGCATTTTATGTCATCTCAAGGGAGTGCTGGTGGCCAGAAGTATAGGAAATAGAGGCAGAGGAAGGATTAAACACGTGTTGCCAAAAAACAGAGAGAACTGCCTGAATTTGTTCACGTTACAGGCTTCGGGGGGAGAAAAAGAAGTGCTAGCAGGGTGTTTACTTTGAGATCGTGCTTTAAACTGGACTGTGGGACTATTTTTCACATATGTTCACAATATACACTTTTAGTATTATACATCCTGCCTCCTTCCAGGGTGATAACTACACTATACTATTGTTATTGTTTATACCCCGGTCCTGTGGAAACAACCAGAGGCTTGATACAGGCTCCAATAATAACAGCAATAACGTATTTTACGGTGGGGTTCAAATAAGCACATCATATGCCCGTTTTTTTTCTTTCTCAAAAACAGATTTATTAAAGTGAGCACATTGGGGACATTGTACGCTGTATGGCGGAATATTTATTATAGTTTTATTGTATTATAGTTTTTCACGCATCACCTTTTGGCTGTGGCTCAGGAGGAGGTAGAGCAGAGGTTTACTGTATGCATGGCTCCCCCTGGCCACAGGCCAAAGTCTGCTCGAGCAGGACACCAAGTTTACTTCCAATTGCCACCGTCAGTGTGTACGTGTGTGTGTGTGTGAGCTGGTGAATGTTATAAAGATTTTGCATTGACAATCTACAGTATGCACACATTCTTAGTCATGTCCGAAATGTTCGTCGCACGTCATCACTGACGGGCTTTGTTTCATGGAAGATGATTTAAAGAGACAACTTTTGTGCCCCCGCTGGTTCCACGTGGTATTATTGTTAGGTCACTGCCATTAAGACGCTGCAGTAGCGAGACGCTGGTAAGGACGCCGGCACTTTTTCTCAAGCGTTTCAGACAGAGGCTGAAAAGAGGAGCTGCAGGAATGGACAGTTGGAGGAAACATACGTGTTTACGGAACATTGGAGCATCTAAACATTTTCAAATAATAGCCCACATTCAAATTATGGACCTGAATATGAGCATTATATGTCTCCCCTGAAGTGCCTCAACTGAGAATCATCGTCTCTTCAACCTCCCTCCTGGAGAAGAACCTTCTCCATCATCTCAAGAATGAACTCTGGCCATCAGTGAATGAGAGACACGGTTAAAGCCTTTGTCCCGCTACAAAGTGCCATGCAGGAGCCGACCATTCACTTTTTCTCTCTCTGCTCTATCCTTTTGCTATTTGCTGAAAAAGCAACCAAAGTTCCCCGCACGGATCATTAAAGCTTCATTTTTAGCTTGTGATTAGGTTTAGTGTTGCCTCCGGCTCACTCAGTGAGTGTGGGGGGGGGGAAAACCCCAACAACTACATGTGATGCATCATCAGCCTGTAAATCTCTTAGAAGGATATCTGTTGCATCACTTTACATTTTTGTGTGATGACTGGTGTTTTGAAAGGAATATAAAGAGGCCAAGACAAAAGCAGGGGCTAATTGCTGTGTGGGATTAGAATAATAACTTTAGTAACTTCCCTTACATCCAGGCCAGACTGGGATGAAGAGGCTTTAAAGCCTCCACAATGGACTTTTCAGTGTCCAGTGTTTGACCCTGTACGCTTTCATTTCATATTTAGTGGCTGAGTTAAAACTACAATCGCTGTCACAAATTTTTAAAAAAAATCCTCACTTGAAGGAATTATGGTTCTAATTGAAACCCACTGTGCATTTCAGCTATTTAGCCAAACGCTGGGTGTGTGAGGAATACTTTTTTATTAATTCTTAAAGTAGATCCAAGGATTTAGAGGCAGAGGGTTCGGTAGTTGACTTAACCAAGCCACAGCCAGCTCTTGCTGTTACTACACATTTATTGGGCTTTGTGAAAGTATTAGACTATGATTGATCATAATTCACAAAGCTGGCGTATTGCAGGGATGATGTAACTTCCCTTTTCACTCTCGGTGATCACATTCACAGTTGACCTCTCCTTGCCAAGGGATCATTTCCAGAGGAATGGCGGTTTTTTTAAAGTTTCTTTCTTTTTTTTTTTTTTTTACCTTGCTAAAATCCAAACATGAAGAGTTTACATGATATTCAGCCAGAAGGGCTAAAAGGCAAACAGACAGACAGCTGATGCAGCAAATCAGGGATCTGTGTGGTGATTCATACACCTGTTTGGTCCAATAGTGAGACAAACAAATGAGAACCAGCCAGAGGATCCTGGATCAAGTTCAGCCCGAGGCCGCCAGAAAATGACTCAATAGCAGGTTTCTGGTCGACGCAGAGTAAATCAAAGAGGACAAAGATTGTGCACCGTGGACCATAAGAGCAGGTGACTTAAAGATTTATTTGAACAATTCTTCTTTGTTCCTCTCGATTTATTTGCCTGTTACTAAAAATCAAATCGGCAGCTCATTATGGCAGCCCCACTATAGTATATGCTGGGCATTGCTAAATTAGACAGCGATGCATTTTCATTCGTTTTATTTACATGGCTCACTACTTTATTATCAAGGAATGCTACTGACGGATATTATATAGCAAATTAAGATCTATTTCCTTGTTAACATACGTTGCATGTGCGCTAACATTGGTGCGTTTAACATACAGCATCACATAACATTACTGAACTTTCAGGCAGAAATTAAATGAACATTCATAAAACGCAACTTCATGTGTCGTATTTTCAACAACATAATACCTGATTAATTTAAGGTCAAGTTTTGCCTCAGAGTTTCACAACAACTCACCCCCAGTATCTGCCAACACTGGGAACAACGTGGAGCGGCGGGGGCCGACTCGCTCCCCTCCCGGTCCGATGAGAAGCAGGGTACAGTAGGGGCGGGTCTTCTTCTTCCCTCACTGGACGTGCTGACTGTCCGCTTCGGGCTCAGGGGTCAGAATAACATGTAACGTCCTATATGTGAAATATAAGAAAAAAAATTGGCCTTTTTTTAATGTATGATAATACATTTTGAAGCGCACACTGTAAAATACGTAATTGTGATCTTTAACTAGCAACACTGTGTGTGTGTGTGTGTGTGGGGCGGGGGGTGTTGTGTGTGTGTGTGTGGCGGGGGGGGGGGGGGGGGGGGGGGGGGTGCCTGGAAGCTACAGCAGCAGCTGTGTTTGTTTGGTGAATCACAAACAGGGTGTGTTTTGGATACAACTTTCTCCGCCGTAACATCTTCATCCAAATGATGATGGTCAGTTGAGGAATTTTTCCGTTTTTCTTTCTGATCTCAGAACCGGTTTGTCGGATCAAAGTGGACGTGAAGGTGAAATATTCCCTCTTTTGTGGCAGGTGATTGATCTCAGGGGTATTTGTCAAAGAGGAGATTGTCTCTGAACACGTGTTGGTGGGTGTTGGTGTCCTGCAGTGTTTTTGGAACAGAGTAGCATGATGTATTAACACTGAGCATGAAAAAGGTCTACGAGATCTGATTATTATGCTTCGTAGACATGTGTTTCTCAGGCTGATGTGGAAGAAAGAGCAACGGTTTCTGAGTTGTGTGCAATCAAACCTGCTCAGCAGAAAAAGAGGTGACTTCTCCTGGCAGGCGATCGAATCAATGGATATTGGCGCATGCAACTGTTCACGCCACTGAGAAGGATTAATATGGAGGACATAAACAAAACTGAATTATTACAAAAAGTGGACTTGGATTCTTTTAACAATTTAATAATTTATTTTGAAATATTATTTTTTTTGGTGGGGGGGGGGCAGGAACTGGACCCTTGATGTACTGCAATACCACATATGCAAAAGAGGTCAAAAACTTACAACATGTGTCTCTTGAAAGTTTTAGCGTGACTCTAAGGGTAAGTAGCCAATATCAATGAATTAAAACATTTTTTTTCTTCTTTTTTTTTTTATTTTACCAGGAAAGCTTATATAATAATTCACCAGCTGTTGAGAAATCCGGTCAGACCTGACTAAGAGCCAGCTCTGCCATGTTTTTATTCATTCTGCTCTATTTATTTGTTCTAATCAGTTTCAAATTTGAGTGTATGAAGGTGTTTCAGGTTCTCAGGTGCGGTCCGGACACGTGTTGACTCTCGTGCAGTCAAAGTGAAACGAATCAGGTAACGATGGGTGTGTGTGTGTGTGTGTGTGTGTGCGTGCGTGTGTGTGTGTGTGTGGACACATTCGGTGGAGGACAAAACCAGACGTTCGCTGGTCTTCATTAGGACGGAGGTTGTTTTCTTTGGCTTGATGTCAGGGAGACAGACAACCGTGTCCTTTCTGGGAAGAGAAGCGAAGGTGGATGATTTGAAGCAGATAGGACTTTGCCTGTGGGCAGGGTGTGAGGGAAGATGCTCGACAACAACAGAAACAGCTTGACAGCGCGGAGTCTGAGGATTTCCTCCGTTTTCTCATTTGTCACCACATATTTTCCCTGCCAAAAAAATGTTAATGCTGAAGCGATGATGTAATAAAGCATGGGAGTCGGACAGAGGAGTTGTCGACCCAGGTGGACGTTATTGGTTATAAAAACGACCAAAACTGTATGAACTCTACTCTTGGCACTTTGGTTTTCTTGCTGCTTGCTGAGTTTTGAAATGGCTTTCACAGAGCTTATTATCTCCACACTTTTTCCATGTTCATCATTCGACTTCTGATGGATCAGACAAGTGGTAGAAATTGAGTGGCAGTCTTTCCCCAACAACAACAAAAACAAAACTCATAACAACTGCAACAGATATGGCGCGATGCCATCCATCCACTTTACCGGCTGTGAAATATCTCGACAGCAAATGAATTGAACTTAGTTGTCCAGGACCTCTGGGCACCGATGAGCACTTTGGCTGTGAGTATTTGCTCTTTCCTATTGGATTTGTCCACGAGCAAATGGGAACGCTGACGGATCCCCTGTGACTGAGAACTCAGGTCCACGCGGGCCATTTTCAACATGACACATCCTTCTGGTTCACAGGATTTATACCCCAGTTTAAAACAAACTGCGTTCCCCATTGTTTTAACTTGAAGGGGGGGGGGGGGGGAATTTAAGGTCTTTACAGCCCTGGACAAATTCTCTCCTTTGCAAAACATCCCCCAGGAAACAAGAACCTCTGAAGGAACTCTATGTGTGTCCAGCACAGGGACCAGCCCCCCCCAAAACAACAAGTCACTGCTCACCTTGCAGGGTAGTACTTTGAGGAAGTACAGGGATCTTTGGGGTGGGGCTTGCTGCACTGAAGATGCCTGATTGGTCGAGAATGTTTCATTTCAGCCAGTCAATCGCCGCAGTGACTTGCTGTAAGTCGAGCCTTTGGGGTGTTTATGATTTGTTACTTGCGCTTGTCTAATTTCTGATCATCAGCAACGTGATCTGAATCTCCTCTTTTCATAGCATCACCGTCGTTGTAGTGTTTTGCACTATCGCCGCCTGCTGGACTGGAGTGAAATAGCTTGTTGTGCCCGATTGGTTGTTCATACGTCAGCGGGTCAATTCGACTCATCTCCTCTGGTCTTTTGTCCGTGGTGGAAATGCAGGTGACCAACAATCTCCGGGAATCTTTATGTTCCTTGTGAAAACGTTCCTAGGACAATAAGTTCCTGGAACTAATGTTATCAACAGACAAGAAGTTATGTGGTCAGAACACGTCAGAGTCTCTACTAACAGACATCATTCTTTTCTGATTCATGCCCAGAATTAAAACTGAGGTTTACTCACATAATAGAGAATGTGTCCTTTATAATACGATTGCTGGTGGGGGGGGGGGGGGGGTTGAGGGTCACACTGATGTTGAGTGATTGTTGCTCTCGTCCTTCAGACTGAGGACAAATGCCGCAGCGGGTGATTAAATCCAGGCCCAACGCTTGGACGCTTCTGGGGCAGATTTTCCAAGAGCAAGGGACTTGGCGCCGGGGATCCTGTGTATTTTCCACCCTGATCTCTGCTTGGCAGAGCTCTAAATAATAAAGCTCTTTTTACTGAGCTGCCTGGGGTTCCCTGTGTACAAACACAAGCCCTGCCCCAACCCCCCGTCTCTGCTGTTTTAACGTGACCCGCCGCCATGGGGTTTTGCCTCCCAGCTCCCATCCTGCAGTTATCTGAAAGTCGGCCCCCACACTCACACACACACACACACACACACACACACACACACACACACACACACTCACAGGTCAGGCATAATTGGTCATGAGGTCATTTTACGGGGGCTAAACTGCACAGTGCTGGGCTTGATCGGCGCACACGGGTCAGAGCGAACAGCTGACAAACATCGAAACCAAATCGTCAGGAAAAGAGTAAAGAAAAAACCCTCCAAAAGTGAAAACATGGAGGCGTTCTCGTAGTTTCCACTGTGGTGTACACTGAACCCATACATGGACCTCTCAACTTGTCAATACTTATACCCTTACATATGTTTTTGGTGTTTTCACTGTGATTTTTAATTGCATCACGCCAGTGATGAAGGGTGTGAGTGCAGCTTGATCACGGAAATGTAGCAAGCTGTGATGAAACGTCCATTCATGCGGCCATGCGTGGATGTGTGTTTATTTAACTACTGTGCAGGTTAATCTGGGCCCTCAAAGCCTGGTGCTGTGTGTGAGTGCCAAGGCTCACAAACCTTGTGCGCTCTGATCCGCCTGCCAGCTTTGAAACCCGAGGCGGAGAACAGCCTTCCTCCACAAGCTCACGGCCCAGGCCTCGCCCGCTCTCGGAAGAAAAAGTTTAAAGGTAAATCAAAGTCGTTGTTTTTGTTCTTCTTCTCCGCAAAACGATTGCATGAATACCTCGCTTGTCGTCAAGGGTGTGCTGTTCGGTGGGAAAATGTTCCACTCGTCCTGCGGCACTGTTGGTCATCCCAGGGAAGTGTCACGGACAGGATTTGGTAGCACCTTTACATGCACGTGCCCACAAGCATAAACCGTTTAATGGAGATCCAGTCTCCCAAACGGCGGCGTAGGTGCAGGAGCGAGCCGCAGAGGCCAAAACAGTAGCTCGGTATAGTGGAGGAAAAATGAAGTGACTTTTCCATTTTTACCAGCTGAGCCGGTTTCCCCCAATGAAACAATAAAAATGAAAACAACACATAAGCCTCGAGTAACACTGGAAGAAATTAGTCCCCGGCTGCAGAAAGCAAACGCCCTTTTTGGTGTGACATAATTTAAGGCAAAAGTCTTTGTGCGCAAAAACTTACCACAAAATGATGCTGTCGAATTCTTTGAATGGTTACAGAGGAGATGGGTTTTACAGAGCTTGTTTGAATGCTGGTGGTCAGACTGCAGATTAATTGAGTGACAAGGGCGGACTACATGAAATCAAGATCTGGGATAAAGCATATGAATTTCTTTGTGCACCCACATGGGAGTTACTTTATATCCTCTTCTCATTAACTAATGGAGGAGTTTTCTGTCCCCTGTACCTGCAGATTTCTGCATGATCTGATCCTCAGCAAATAAGCAAACTGACAAAATCAGTGCTTTGTGTGTTGTTGTGGATGTTCGGCACAGAAAACCAAACACATCAATTTTCTGCGTTTGCTATTTCAAGCGTTCATTATCTAAGGACTGGAGGAGGCCACACACAGACACACACACACACACACACACACACGGACGGACACACAAACACAGCGAGGAAGAGAGAGAGGAAAAGGAGTCTTTACCGTCCCTGTAATGTGAAGAAGCAAATGCCGGTACCAAGCACAGCTCCTCTGGCGCTGAGCCAGCGTTAAATATGAAGAATCGGTTTAGAGTTTGACTTCACAGCAGCACCTCCCTTCTCTGCAGTCCATCTGCGAGGGTTATATTTCTCCAGTATGTGCGTGGATGAGGTGCTCGTACAGCAGCCTCTCCAAAATACACCGAGCGGCCATCTGTGTGTGTGACAAAAGCTCCAGCACACTTACTTGTGTTTCACCTCCAGTCGCAAGTTACACTTTCATCTCCCGTCTTTCAGGGATCTGCTCTCTGCCGTTGTTTTGATACCCTCCTTGTCAGTTTGACTCCACTTCTAAACCCCTTCTCTTTCTGTTTTTCTCATCTCTATAAAATGATTTGGCTTTGTCTGCCGCGTGTCTCTTATTTTTTCCGCCCGTGCGTCCATGCACGGGTGCACACACGCAGCTCCCTCTCCGCGACCGCGCGTTGTACGTGGCCAGCGCCATCAATCTCTGTTGCTGTTTGAGCAGGCAACACAAACAGGAGGCACCACACCACGTCACGTTGCGTACGCCTCCGCCTTCCCCCCCTCCACATTTCCCCCTCCAGTTCATGCCTCATGAGTCCGATGGCTATCTGCACTTCTACCCTGGCTGGCGGTGTTTGTTGGCGAACGTATGGTTTATTTCGAGTTTCTAAGTAGTTACGCAAAGGCCTACAATCTAGTCCCTAAGCCTCATTTGACCTAAACAGCATCCAGCTGATTACAGAATGCTGTTTTCCTACCACCTCGCCTGACAAACTAAATATAGTGTTTAAAATTTTAACTGTGTATTTTTGGTTTTTTGGGTTTGTGGGCACACAGGAGGGATCATGGTGTGGATAGTTGATAATATCTGTGAAGCGCCAGCGGGCAGATAGGATCCGCCACGCTCAGGGCAGTGACGCACTTCACCATCATGCGGCAGCGTTGCAGAATAAATCATCATGTCATGGAGTATTAGGTGTCTCCTGCTTACAGGCTGCGCACCACGAGAGTGAAGCTCTGTGGTGATTCTGGTCACACTGGTAATCTGTCACAACACCATTCCCACAAGGCCACGCATGAGCATGTCTAGGGGTGGGTGATACCACAGACTGTATATAAAGATGGACGTGGTTAACACGTCCGGAAAGTGAAGCCAATGCAGAAGTGCCTAAAACCTGTATTCTCTGAAATGACCAGCAGGGGGCGCCTCCGCCGGTTACATGATTTATAACGTCAGTAAACATTTTACTGAGGAGCTTATGGTCTCAATCTCTAGTTTCAAGTCTTCTTCAACACAACATGATGTTCATTTTGTAAATCAAAAAAACTAAAATATCCCGAGCAAAACCTCTGAAGTTCGCAATCTTTATGAAATCTATATAGCAGTTTTTCTAGTCTTATCTCACCCACACCCACCCACCCACACCCACCCACATGCACACCCACCCACCCACACCCACCCACATGCACACCCACCCACCCACACACATACACCCACACACACATACACACGCACACCCACCCACCCACACACACCCACCCACACACATACACCCACACACACATACACACCCACACCCACACACACACACACACACACACACACTGCCAGCACACCCGTCAGGGGCAATTTTAGGATTAAGTCTCTTGCCCAAGGAAACTTCGCACGTGGACTGGAGGAGCCGGGGATCAAACCATCGACCTTCTGGTTGGTGGACGACCCTCTTTAACTCCTGAGTCCACAGCCACAGTATCTTCAGTCTGACTCTCTGCAACAAATCAGATAGGCACTTTTACCGAGAACAGTTCCTTTCTATAGCCCATGTCAACTTACGTTGACTAACATCTACTGGAGACACTGACGGGGATTTTCACAGCAGAAATGCAAAGGAACCCAACAAGTGACAGCAGACAGGCAAAGTCCCTCAGTGAGAACAAAGTGACTCCCAACCACATGTACAGTAAGTTCTTCCAAGCAGCCCTGAAATGTCGTACGCATACAAGAGGCCCCATTCAAACATCCATCGCTACATGTGAGGAGTTTCCCCAGCGAGCCCCACACCCTGCTCGTCCTCGTCCTTTTATGACCTCCCTGTCTACAGTTCATATATTCCACATTAATAAACCTCGTAAAAAGAAGGAAACTCTGCCGTGCGGTATAAATAGTGTTGACACAAAAAAAATGTACTTATGATGTCAGCTTTTTTTACCTTCTGCATGAAACCAAACAGAAATCCTCTCCTCCTTTTTCTCATCCCACTTTGCTTCTTTTTCAGAAGAGTTTCACGTGTTGCTGGGTGACTGGCAGCGGATCCTTTTTTTTCTCCTTCAGAACAAAGAGATGATTTTCTTTCCCATTTATTATTTCCACGGATCCACGTGCTGATGAATCTGTTGCACCAGGAAGAGAAGAAAAAAAAAAACATGATAGAAACTTTAAAAATCAATCTATGGCAAGGATCAGTCATTAGCTAACTAGAGAACAATGAGATCATCAGAGAATCATTCAGATGGGAGCTGCGCTTTGAGTCCTGGCCTCGAGTCGGGATGATGTCATGACAGAGCTGCTCCGAGGCAACTTTATCTCTTCATGCCAACGAGAAGTTCAGTGTCGTCATTTCTTCAGACCATCACCGCTGCTTTATTCAGTCTATTTCTAATTTTTGATTAAAGAATCATATAAACAATTAATACGACACTGAGAAAGTAAATTATATCCCCATTGTACTTTGATCATGTTTTCCCCTTGTGCCCCTCACTTGAGTCCTTCTGGGCCTTCTTGTACATCAGAGGAGTCAACGCTGCTGGTACAGAACAATGCTGCCATCATGTGGCCAACATGTGTCAATACAGCTTTATACTTTAATAGAGCCACTGTTAGGATGCACTTTCAGGTATATTTACAAAAGAAGAAAAAAATTGTGACTACAAATATGTAACATTCTAACATATTACTAGTCTCATATTTTTCCAACATCTATATGTTTATGCATATTTCATGACCTGGAAAGGAATTTTTGTATCACTCATAAAAACAGACGCACGATTTACTTTTTTGCAATACTTATCTCTGTGCAATTTCAATATCTGATGTGATTTCCCCTTACACTGTATATATTCGTATATAATGTATATATAGTCTTTTTTTTTATTTCCTTGTTTACTTATTTATTGCTGCTTTTACTGATGTTTCTACTTTTACTGCCTTCTTTTCTGCAGTGACGCTGCAAATGTCCCCCCAGAGGAACTATTAAAGTATTCTCTTATCTTATCTTATCATATCTTTGTTTTTTAACCTTTGACTGAGAGTTGAGTTCTACGGGTGCTGCCATTGTTAGAAACTACTCCATCTGCTTTTATACTCTGAATACACTTTTTATTTCTTCCCCTCCTTCCTCATGGCAGACTTTCCTCTATTACAGAATAGGCCAGCAGCTCTCTGTGTTCTCAGATTTGACTGAAAACGTTTGATCCGCCTCCGTGTGCTGGTTTACTTATTACTCACATAACACGAACAGTATAATCAACTCCTAGAAAACCTGCAGCGTACGGGGCAGACTGCGGCGTATCATTTGCTCTGCAGAGAAGATGGGCTGCAATCTGCCTTCTCTTCACGACCTGTCCGCCTCCACGACCCCGAGGCATCTCTCCCACCCCGGACACAAACTGACGCACCATCTCTGCTCATTCCACCTTTTGAACAGAGATTGAACACATTTCCATATTGTTCATGAATTTGAAAACAAATCAAGAATCCTGAACTCCCCTACTTTAGGTTACTCTCCTTGTATTTACAGCATTAGATGTTTTTATTTGTTTTGTCCTGCACCATAACACCAAGGCAAACTCCTTGTTTGTGAAAACGTACTTGGCATTAAACATGATTCTGATTCTGATATAACTTACAACTTCGGATCAACATCTCAAGCCTGACTTCATGCTGTGGTTCTCTGAGTAAAATCAGAGATGTCTGACACTATAATTGGTGCAGAGATCACATACCACAATTCGAACCTGTCCCTGATCCCTGCCTCGTATATCGGGTGTGGTGGACCTGTGTTTACTGGGTTGTGGTTTTACAAGCAATGATAAAGTTTCAAGATGATAAAAAAAAGATTAAAAAAAGATAAAATCAAAATTGAGAGAGGAAACGTCATAAAACAGCTTTATCTCATGTTAAAAAAATAAACATGAACAAGATGAGAAACATTACACAAACATGCAGCATCAGTATTAACTCCCTGTGGACTGACATTGATCAGAAAGCAAGACAATAGTATGTTTTGTAAAACTTATTTGTCTCAAAGAATTTCTACAAAAATCATTCATAAAATGTGGATAAAGTGTCAGTTCATTAAAGTAAGCAAATGATCAACTGCACGCTTACAAATACTGACAGGTACAAACATTTCACAGATTTGTCCTTTTGCAGATTTAGTGTGAACTTTTAATTTACACTTAATATTAAAAAAAAAATGCTCTGAATTTTGCATCAAACAACAGATTTAATTCAGTTTAAAAAAATATAATTAATACATTACACATCTAACTCTTCTTAGAAGGGAAGTGCCTTCCTGGTTGTGTTGTTCTATGTAAGTATGTTACACTGCAACAGGAAGATCATTGTCATTTTTCAAAATATTTGTGTGTGTGCGTGCGTGTGCGCGTGTGTGTGTGTCTGTGTGTATGTGTGTGTGTGTGTGTGTGTGTGTATGTTTCTAAAACTGGGCTTCACTGATGATAGAAGTTGCAGCCAGGCTCCCGTCATGGCCGTCAGAAGGTCCCTGTCAATCAAAAGAGGCTTATTAATATCAATTCAACCATTTTACTGATTCAACATACTTTTTGTCTCATTTTAGGTTCAGCAAACAGTGACTTCTAAATCTAAATCTGTTCTGTTCATATCATCTTACCTGAACTTACTACTTTAGTCATCGTTGTGATCTTCACTCTGTGCTACATTCTGTGCAAAATACTTAAGTTACTTAAGTAAATTTTAAGAAAATAACAAAAGATCTAACCAAAATGGTTCAAGTTTTAATAGACTTTTCTATTCTTGATGAAATATGTGCAACATGTCAATCTACAACTGCTGGAAGAAGTAAAACTACAACATTACAAGTCCAGGTCCTGCATTTCAAAATCCAACTTGAACATAAATATTATTATTAACCCTAACCCTAAATAAACAGAAGTACTCTAATACAAATGTCACTACTTTACAAACAGTGGGGCAGTTATTCCAGTGGTTGTGAACATAGGGGTTGTACAGTATCTCCACCAGGGGTCGCAAGGTCAATACAGTATGAGGGGTCATGAGATGATTAGTTCTGCTTCTAATTGCTTTTTGGACGTTTCTCTAATTTTAGCTTTTGGTGAATTAATGGAAAACACATCTGAAACGAGGAAGCTCCAACAGAAACTGTCTTTTGTACTCGGGTCAATGGAATGCAGTGCATGGGTTATCGTATGTAGTAACTTTCAAACGCTGCTGACTACAGGCTACGTGAAAGGCAGTGTGTGGACGCATGTTTAAAACCCTGTTGGTTGGTTATTTTAGAGGGTTTTTTTATTAGGCAACATCGACTGATTGGATTTCCACGAAACGTGGAGGAAGGATGTGACGATGGGAACAGATTTCACAGGGGGGGGGGATTATGCAGTACAGGCACATTTTGGAGATATCTACGAGTGTGTGTGCAATTTGGTGCGGCTTGATTGAATCGAAGCGGACTGTTGGGCCTGGGCGGAGGCATGCGCCCTGCCGAGTGCCATCCCAGTTGTAAAAGCAGCGTCAGGTGCCCGGGTTGATTGTGTGGATATTAACTCAGCACGAGCGTGAGACACCGAGACACAACCGGCAGTTTGAACAGTGAGGGGTGAGAAGGTGTGCAAGCAAGGTGTGGCTGAGAATCAACGTTGCTCCGTGCTCCTACCTTTGTGCGTCTGCGTGTTGAGCTATGATTTGTAGAGATTTTGTTTGGGGGTTTTTTTGTAGAAAGCAGAAAGGTTTATTGATCAGGTTTGAGAAGGAGGAGGAGTCTGCTGCTGGGAGATTAACGCCGTGGCTCCGTAGTCCTGTCCCGACGTCTGCCTCTCCTCCTAAAACAACAGCTGCGGATCACTTGTGGTTCAGCGTTCATGAAGGTGCGTCTCCAGCCCGGGATGAAGTTCAACGGAAATTCCACCTGACATGCTGCATTCTAAAAGTGCCCTCTGTGGATTCCTGCCCAAGTTATTTCCCCCTTTTTTCACTTGCAGCCGCTCAATCCTTATTGTTCTTAAAAGAAACCCAGCTTGAGTGTTACGCTTGAACACACAGTTCAGCGGCGTGGAGAGAATACATCATACATTCGCTTTGTTGTTTTTTTTCACCAGGGGTTCAGGCAGGAAACATTCCGGAGCAGCATTTGTGCACATTAAAAAAAATTTCAGGAACACGTCTGGACTTCAGCGCGTGTCTGACACGAGCTCCAGTGAACTGTAGAGGTGCAGCTGACGGACTGTGTTACCCTGAAAAGAGACTAACTGTTGCCCTTTCCGCTCTGTTTTAAAAGTCTGTCCTACATTACGTGTTAGATGTGCAGGACTGGACTGATCTTTCCTGACAGAACTTCACCACAGAGCTTGGAGACCCACCGAGGCATCACCCACCACAGTCCCGTCACCTCCTTCAGGCAGCGCTGCTTCACTCGCTTTTGCATCACATTCAGACTCTCTGCTTGTCTTTGAAGCCACTTGTTTCTTTACTTTTTCTCAGACCATCCGCTCAAAGCGACGCCACCAATCTGTATCCACAGATGCTTGTCAGTTACTCCGAGCAGGCGAGTGGAACAACTCCCGAAGCGGCAGATGCGTGCTTGGTTTTACAACATGCAAGCCTGAGGAAGATGACAGTGGCAGACATGCGGCGGGGACAGTGCAGCAGCGGCAGGCCACGTTCAACAACAGCAACAACCAAAAACAAAACGGACACAACAAGGAGCACGGACTGACGTATTGATGAAGCGGCACGAGGTGCACGTGTGACCGTGACTGAATTTCCTACAATACAAACGTACGACAAACACAAAAACACAGCAGACATTTCGACTCATCTCAGTAGGAAAAGCACGGGGGTTTACTAACTTCAGAAATATGATGGTATAAAGAACGGATCCGTTCGATTCCTGTGTCCAACAAAGGGACATGAGTGTGTCACAGAGTGTAACAATAGTAGCAGGACACTGAAACTAAAGCAGCGGGGTCATTGTATTCTTCACACCGGTGCTTTTCCTCCTGTGACATTCCATTACACACCACCACCACCACCATTGTTCCTATACCTATTTCCTCAACAAAAACACAAAGCCCCACATTTCTTTTTTTTGGGGCGGGGGGGCTTGTTTTTAAACTCTTACTGTTTCTTTGGCCATTAGGTTCGCTTTCTGTCTCCGCAGGTCAGACTTGATTAAGCCTGCGGGGGCAAATAAAGACAGAGAACAGGCAACGTTTGAATGAGACAATGACACGTAAGTCTTGCATTACAAAGAAAGAAGGTATTAAAAATATTTCTTTAATGCTGTTAATGCACACGCAGGCAGGATGTTGAGTACATGGCTCTTGCACAGACACATTCAAATCCTAACAGTGGCTCTTATTAAAGTATAAAAGTTTCTGTTGAGCGCTTTACAGGATTGTGTGTTAACAAATGAAAATGTGTGTATAGTTTATCTCAAGTCAGCTCCTCTTCAAACTCCGTGTTGTTCGATTACAAAAACAGATTGATTGAAATGTAATAATTATGATCGAGTTCCACTTTAAGAGAATTAGAGCCCGACTGACTTATTGATTGGCTGATAATAATCAACCGGTATGAGCTTTCACAGACACGTGGGCATCGGCATTAATGTTTGCCGATATGGGCCAATGTGAAAACTTTCATTTTATAGAATAAACTATGCAGAAAAGTTTCAAACTCCATATACATAAATATTTGATTGTATTTGTCTTTACTGTTTCTTTACAGTTTGTTTAAAAGCTGGGTAAGTTAAAAGAGACAGTGAGTCAGTCTCCTGACCTTTGTGAGCCGACAGGTCTCAGTACTTCAGTGGCTGATACACTTCTAAAAAGTTACACATTGCTCATTAAAAACCTCAATGGGCCGTGCAAAAGCACCTAAATGGCTTTGTATTGACTGAGAGGTCAACTGAGGCATGAAGTCTCACCTGTTTATTACCTGAAGAGCGAGCGCCACTGTACGGCTGTGCAGCATTTCGTACAGTGCCATCTCTTTGATGCAAAAGTTTCCATTACTGAGTCAATGAACAACAAAATGTTTACTGATCCACCCTAGGATCCTAGGAACTTTTGGCTTCGAGGTTTGTTAATGAAAAACATTCACTTTCGAGCGGGGGGGACGGAGTTTGGCACAGGGAAATGCCCGAGATCTCTAAAGCCTGAGCTGCTGCTATTGGGCCAAAAGGCTTTCCTGTAAGAAATGACCTGTGAAAAACACATTTGTCATTTGTGCGTCATGACATCATTCAACTCTGAAGAGTCCTTCAGGTCACCTGGGGTTATCTAGGATCTACATTCTTGGAAGTCAACACTTAAACTCATAAAAACAGTAACAGTCACAGACAAAGACAGTTCTTGTGCAGTGACTTGATATCAGTAGCCGGCTATGACTCCACATAGCACATGTTTGTCGGTCAAAAAAAAGAGTCTTACCGGTCATTATGGTGCCAATTAGAAGAAAGACGCAGAGGAAGATGTTCCCTGCCAGTGTGCCGAAGCGGTCGATGATCTTCCCCTGGCAGATGGTAAATATAATGCCAAACACCTGCACATTGAGGAAAAAAGTGACGGCTGAGAGAAGAGCTTGGGAAAACCTGCGGCGTTAACGTAGTGCCACTACCTGCAATTCACTCGATTACGTGCATGCTGCAAATTTGTCTTGCAAAGCCCGCGCGTGCTCATACGGTGCATTGGTTGCAACTTCACCGTTTTTTTTTGCTTTTTCCTACTGTAAACTGCAGCATTTGTAAAAATGTGGTGAGTATTTTCCTGGTGAACGGGTGAACGTTTCAGGACTGAAGTTACAAAAATGCTAGCAAGACGGAGTAAAAAAAAAATCACTTTCAGACGGCAAGAATGATGATTGGCAGTTATGCCAAAGGAGACAGGCACAACGCAAGTCTACAATGTTGTCAGCTGATGTACGTGCAACCTGCATGCCAATCCACTTCTGTTCTGCGTTCTTTTCTTGCTAAATGCGGTTGAGAATGAGCCTTTAGGTCAGTGAGCCGTACCTGTGCCGAACAGTTGAGGAGTCCAGACGAGGTTCCCTCGGACTCTGGGTACGTCAGCTCGACTGCGAACTCAAAGCCCAGCGGCAGGTAGCCTGTCATGAAGAACCTGGACACACACACACACACACACACACACACACACACACACACACACACACACACACACACACACACACACACACACACACACACACACACACACACACACACACACACACACACACACACACACACACACACACACACACACACACACACACACACACACACACACACACACACACACACACACACACGCACACGCACACACACGGACGTAGTCATTGTTATATACATCGCATCACAAGGTTTTTTTGCTCTCAATGTTATGACTCAAATATTTGGGATGTCTTTTTTGACTACAGTGATAACAGCTCCTTTTTGTGCTATAAAAACACAACTTCCCGGTACCAATTTGATCTAAATATCAATATCACAGCCTGTATTTATTTACAGGGTTGGGTTAATGGGGTTCGATGTTTAAAGAGATTGAAAGAGTACATTTGTGGAACTCTTTGTGGGTCAATATTTTCAATGTTTGATTTTGAAGTAATCCCAAAGCAATCTCAAAGCATTCAGACTAGATTACATTATTCAGTAACTGACTACATGTTAATGTAATCTGACCCAACCCTGTTTATTCATAGAATTATAGGGCAAAAGCTATGTACAATTACCTTTTCTTTTTTTTGCCTCTCCCTCTTCTTCATACCTCACAAGACAATTAAAACATTGTTCTCATTACATGTCAGTCTCCTCCCTGTATCTAAGACTAAAGCTGTTGTCTACAGATTCACCACACTGGTGATGTTATACAGGAACAACACGTTTTGAAAGCAGTCCAGTTCATTTTCCACTAAAGTGTCAACAAGAGAAACTCAATCACAGGTTTGTGACACGGCACGAGCAGCCGAGTCAGTGCATACTGTATGTCCAAACAGCTTTCTTAGACAAATATGTATATACGGCAGTGGACGTAATGCCCTTTAATGTTGTTTCTTTAACTTGACATCGTCCCTGGTGGTTAGGATTCGGTGCCTTCACTGCCGTGACCCGATTCGATTTTATTCTGAAATTTCCCAGCCTTGGATCAATAACGTATCTATCTTATCGAGAGTTTGGTTTAAGGCAGAGACATTCTTAACAAGAAAATACTTGGCACAATGGTAGTTCCCATTGGACAGAAAAAAATAAGCTAAATCTGTGTTAAAAATTACCATCTGACTTCCAGCGATTACATTAAGAATGTGAAGCAATCCGGAACTGGGTGACTCTCCATTAATAAATCAAGCTTTCCGTTTGGCGAGTCTTGAAATCTGCCTCGCACACATTCCTGTGAGCACGCATGGTATATTATGTAGGTGTGTCCAATCTGGAAGACCAATCTGTGCAACTGAAGAGGTGTTAGGATTTCACAACAGCCACATGAAAGTTAAACTGGCTGTAAAGTACTGCTAGCAACCAAATATGGTTTCAAATTCATAAGACAGGAGAATCCAGTTCGTAGCCCTTGTGGATCATTTCCCACCTTAAAGATTTTCACTGATTTTTTCCAATTCATAATGGCTGTATAACCTTTATGTTCACGCGCTGTACCCACATCACGGTGATACTTGCAATCTGAGAACCATCGTGAACGCAACTGGACTGTTGACAGATCATGGATTATCCTGTTGGCACTAACTAAACTGTATTACCTCCGTCCTTTACATCTAAGGTTTGAATACTAGGTCAGCGGGTACAAAGGCAAATGTTTACCTTTGGTCCTAATGTGCATATGTGAGAGCTTATAGGCCAAAGTTGGCCCCTCAATGAACACAATGTAAATGATTGTTGCAAATGTCAACAGAAATATTGCACTTGAGAAATTAACATAACAGACTTCACAGTGTGAAGAACTTACTGGAACCGGGTTGCAAAACGTTTTCTGCGGGTTGCTATCCGTGATTCAGATTAGAAAGGAGAAAAAAATACCGTGAAGGAGACCCTGTCTACGGAATATGTAAATGGTAACCTCTTAAAATGTGATTTGAGGTGAGGATTTATTACGGGCACCTGGAGCAGCAGCGCGGCTGTGCCCAGTTGTTGGAATGTTCACCTAACCAAGTGGTAGTAGGACTCACGGCTCTGAGTTCATGCATCAAGAAAATTCAAGTGGTTCTTGTGATCACGCCTAACCCACGTTCTCCTCCGGGTTCAGGATCTGGACGCCTGCATGTTTGCCCTTTGTGTTTCCCCGTGCTGCCTCGCCTCCACACAACCCAGTGTTCACCCGCCTGCTCCTGCTCTTGAGTAATTCATATTAAAGCCTGTTCCCGACTTTCGACCTCTGTCGGTGTTTGCATTCTGGGGTCCGGCCAAAAACAAAACGTAAGAGAAGGAAGGAAACAAAAGAATACCCGAGAGCTCCAGCGGTGATGAAGACCACCCAGAGGTGTCCCAGATTGAGTGTGGCAGCGTAGATGATCATCCCCACCAGAGACATGGAGTAGACTGCGAGGGTAGTCTGCCTGGAACATACACAAGAGACATACAGTATATAACACTATGCACTATAATCACCATTATAAGGATAAATATATATATATATTTTTTAGAGTTTCTGTAGGCGCTGTGGCAGACCACAGAATAGGTTCTCTTGCTATGGAGCAATGATTTTAAGGAGTCACCCCGTTGTGTTTGTCTTTGTGCATGCACACAGGGACTGAAACTGGTCCGTGGTCTCATACTATTCATCTAATCCACATGTGGCTGTAACACACCAATAAATAAATCAGTTAAATATTTAATATACAATTACAGCGAACTGCAAGTAATTCTGGATGTAAAAAAGGCAGGTTTCACATTTTCTATGATATGAATAATCTATGGGGAAGAAAACTTCATATTGCATGAGTCCAAACTGCAGTCTGACGTCCCACATAGGTCGCACCATATTCCCCCCCCAAAAAATCACCATGAATCTATAATAACCAGCAATTATAAGATCTGCAAAGTATGTGAGAGTGGCCCATCGGACTATGAAGTGGTGGAGTGAATGTGTCCCTGCATGTTTGCCACACTCGGGGGGGCCGCATTCCCCCACTTGCGGGACAAAAGTCTTGTAAATAAGACACACTGCTGTCACCACACAGCCAGAGGTCCCATGAGGCAGGAGCCCGAGGTCCCTGTTCGAGCAGCATGCTGCAGCTGGATAAACAGATACAGAGCCCACACACTAAAGAAGATCTGCAGTGAGATGAGAAGGTGTATGACAGTAAACGGGTAATAAAAGGGATTGTGTAGCTGCTCAGTGACGAATACAGATTAAAAGTCATAAACTTCCTCTTCTGACATTTGCCTCACTTGTAGGTTTTGGTCCTGTCCAACCAAATGCCACAGATCAGAGAGCCGACCATCCCTGCGATGATAATGGTGAGGCCGATCCTCCCGGCATTCACCTCCTCTCCCTGAAAAGGTCAAGCGAGACAGGGCATAGGTCAGTGACCTTATGACCTTACATAACAAGGAAAGGCAATGCAGTTTCAGATGAAGCAGGCACCGATTCACACATCAAACCAATGTCACGTCGAGCTTTTCTTCACACGTCCAGTTTATGGGCAGTTCAATTGAATCAAAAGCTTCGGAGGGAAATATTGTCCCCTTCAATTATACACATATATTTGCAGCAGACAGCGGTGATGTGATGTCCAACATTGTTTTTACGATTCTTCTTTATGAAATTCTGGCACAGTATTGCTCTTCCAACTAACACTGAAAATAAATTGAAGCATGTGTTTAGGTCTAAATATTACACTGTCAAGTCCAGAAATGGCAGGACTGTAGGACGTGTCACACGAGTTTTAGGCAGCAAGAATGACTGGAGGTGTATATGAAGGAGGCACTGACACAAAACACTGCTGTGTTTACTCACAGGGTAATGGTCGATGATCATGCGGTTCAGCAGCGTGCCAACAGCATAGAAGCAACCCACGTTCAGACCTGTAGGTTGGGAAACACTGTCAAATAAACCCTCCGCATCAAAAAAAAACCCCCACAGGAAACCTGTTACGGAAGCGGCGAGCTGACTTCCTCAACCAAATTATGAAATATGGTATCATGAGCCATGGAAAGATTTGGTCTTCCTTTGTGTCTAATGGACCTGATCGAAGTGGTTTCCAAAACAGACGGCCGTCCCAAGCCAAGGATTTCTATAAAAGGATAAATAGCGCCGCATGTTTTTTTGATAAAGTCATTAACTAAGAAATAACGTCAAATGAAACAACACTTTTTTTTTTAACTCAACAGATATAAAGATATAAAGAATGTGAAATGTAATATAATCTACATTGCTGTCTGACAACTCAGAGATCATACACAGGAAGTCAAAAAGGACAGAGAGACAGAGACACGTGTCCTAATAATAGTCCGGTTAATTGTGTCGTGTGGAATGACACAGTGGGGTCAAATGAAGCACTTTCACATTGTAATCTGTTCTACCTTCGGGGCCACATTGAACAAACCACGATTTGTTAAACATTGTCAGACCATAAACAATCTTTGGACCCAACAGGACAGACTCGCCGTCATCTCTTCAGGAACACAACAATTAACGATTTATGTGCAGGCGCCGATATGAGATATAAAGAAAAGTATTGTTTGACTTTGATGGGAGAGTATTAAGGATTTGCTGGAGTTCAGCTGGAGATCAGACTTCGCGTCAGAAAACGTACTAAATGATGCCGACTATGCGACTGACAACCGTTACTGACGAGAATGGTGGTGACCGACCGTAAGTGACGATGAGGAAGATGAAGGGCCTGTTGCGTAGCAGTCTGAGGATGGAGGCGGTGTAGGAGTACTGCTCCGGCGGGATGCTACGAGCCGTGGCCTGGGCCTGAGTTGGAGGAAGTTCGGGACGCTCCTGGAAGACTGACACACGGAGAGACCAACAAAAAAGATCACAAACAAGAGCAGCTGAAAAGTCGTTCTACGATCACAAGTACAAATTCAAATGCCCGGTTACCTGTGATCAGGTACGGTTATAGCCTTCGATCACACAGTATACACGCACATACGGTGCTTTATCGTCCATCGTACTCTAAAATGGACCATCATTGACAAAATGAACGTCAACCTTTATTGAAGAAGACTTGAAACTAGAGACTGAGACCATAAACTCTTAAGTAAAGTCATTTTCTCATAGGATTCTGTAGAAATCAACTTCTTTTTTTTGCAACCAGTGAGTCGCCCTCTGCTGGTGACGCCAGAGAATACAGGCCTTACGCATTTGTTTCACTTTTCCAGACCCGGTGACGACGTCCATTGTCACATACAGTCTGTGGTTGGAACTTCTGTTTACTGTGATTGAGATTATAGTCAACATTGCACTTTGTTTACAAAGACACTTGCAGAAATACAGAGAAGCGTACAGAAGAACGCACAGTAACGTAGAAACATTTTGAATCTGGGTACTTTGTAGGAGAGTACTGGGATTTAACAGGCTAAAACGACAGAGACTCACTATGTTTCAAAAGCAAACGGGGCTGCAAACTTCGACAATGTCTAACACATGCACGTCCCGCTGTCTGTCTTTCTCTTTGCGAAGCACTGTACTGCAACAGGACACATTCTCACACATTCGGACAAGTCCAACCATGCACGACGTGGACCTGTCACCTCTAGGGGAGACAACTGTGATGTGACCTCTTTCAGTCGCTCTCTCTCTCCTGGGTGAAAGCACGCGCCCCCAGGCCTCATGGAGAAACACAGATGTCAGTCTTTGTGGTTCTTGGGGCTGAGCCAGCACTCCCCCCCCCCCCCCCCCCCCCCCCCCCGCCCCCCCGCCTTGCTCAATCTGAACTGAGGGATTGCGGCGACGAACCAGCTCTCACTAATTCTACGAAAAAGATCTCTTGAAGCATGACGGGACCCGACTTTCCGCACATTTCCCGGAGTTTGTCGTTTGTCACATTTGAACGACGCAGCAGGAGATTGTCCGACTCGGACGCGTTCACTACGTCCAGGCCCCCGGCTGATCTTCCAGAGATCTTCTTGCTGTATTCTCACATGGGCTCACTGGGACGTTCTCTGGAAATTGGAAAAGTTCAGGAAAATGCCCGTCGGACGCAGCCACACAGAGACAAACGACAATTTGTGCTGCAACATTCTCACGCCTACGGGCCATTTAGGTTCTCCATTAGGACTGTGGGAGGAACGTGGAGAAAACCCACGCGAACGCGGGGAGAACACCCGACCCTTCTCGCTGCGAGGCGACAGAGCTGACCGCTGTGTTGCCCTCATTCAAAGTCCTCCAAGGGAAATGCAAAGTTTTATTCAAATAGCTCTGCCAGTGCTCATCCGAGCTAAAAAGAAAAGAAAAGCTGGTTTGTGCATGCTAATCTTCCTTTCAAACCTGTTGATTCTTCTCATTGACTCAACCAGATCCAGTCCTATTATGTCTTCGCTCAGACCGTCTCTGTGCTTCACTTTGTCGACTGTCCTAGAGGTCGAGCGGCGGCCAAGCTCCTTCTCTCACCTCTCTTTGGACACGGTTTATGCAAATCCTGTGAATCCTGGGACTTTGTCTGCCCTGTGACTCACGGGCCTGTTGCAGGGCCACAGATGGCCCAGCCAGCAGGACAACCCTCACACATGGCATCTTGCACGTATGCGTGAGGGTGTAATGTGTGAGTATATGTGTCATAACATGAAACTACTGCGGCCAGCTGGTGAGAATTATCCTGCTGGAGTAAGCAAGAGCCGGACAGGTCATACGGATTTCTGGGCACCGTCCATCACATGATCTCAAGTGGAGGAAAGTGAAGTGTGCGGTAAAGAATGTTAGATAGTTGTCTGCAGAGCATTTCTCAAAGCTTTTTTGTTGTTCTCGTGCAATACTGTATGGTTTTTACCTATTCGGGCCCCTAAAAATCCTTTAAATAAAACAGTCAGGAAGATGCAAAGACATTTTGTCATTATCCTTATTTGCTTTCTCGCTGAGAGTAACATGCGAAGATTCATACCACACTCATAACTCTGCCGTAATTATGGAGCAAGGGCCAAGAGATGGTTGAGCTTAGCTTAGCACTAAGTCTGGAAATATTTTGGTAGTAAATAGGGGGGAAACTGTAAAAAGCTGCACCCCCAGAGCTAACTACCGTGGGACTGTAGCTTCACATACTGTATAGTGTACAGACATGGTGTCAATCTTCTCATCTTGCAAAGAATGTACGTTTTTAAGTGGATTTCCTAAATTGCTGAACTACTCATTTACAGTAAGTGTTCACAAGCAACATGAAAGGCTTGAAACCACATGAATAAATTAAGAACCAGGCTCATAAATGTTAACATGTCAGATTGCACAATGTCCAGATGGTCCCATGTAGAGAGGATGAGCTGACGTCTGCACATGGGGGGGGGGACTTTTTAACAACAGGGGACTATAGTCAAAACACAACTGTGACAGTTCATTCGGTCTGAATGTTGAGCATGGTACTGCTGTGGAATGCCTTCACAAGCATCCTTTTGTGTGTCTGAATGCTTACGGGCGCCTCCCCCCTCCCCCTAACGTTACAGGACAGCGGCTTTTTTCGTGCGACTCGTTCCTCCCCGAGAACTGCTCGGCCCAGCCACCTCGACAGAAAACAACGCGTTTCCCTCTCTACTGTACTCTGACTGACCTCTTGTCGTAATCCGATTCCTCCCTAACTGACATAGCATATGAATGTTGTTTTTCTGTTTTTTCCCTTGATATAAATAGACAGAGAAGTGGACGTTTGAGCTGCTAAATGCGTAATTCAAAATATGATATGAGGGATCGGTAGGAAAAAAACAAAGAGGGTCAAAATACATGGGGAACAGACTACAATAATGCAGACTACTACTAAGTGACAGCTCATTTCCCATTTCTCATCTCACTTCCTTCTATCAGAAAATGCTGAGCCCCTTTTTTTAACCATAGGTCCTTGATGTTTGATAACTAACATTTAAATTTACCGAACAATACTGTTAATTTGATTGTGCCGGAGCATACAGGTACATTTGTGCCCGTTCCCGTGACACTCCTCCTGACCTGACAGGTTCCACAATAGTATCTTTTTTTTTGTTTCCCCTTCAGGAAGGGTTTTGTGTCTGTGCCAACATGGTCAGCACTTTTCTTATCGGCGGATCAGCACTCTGTGGCGCTTCTTGTCGGAGTGTAAATCTGCTGTATACCACACCCATCATCAGGTGGATGATCTTTCAATTTTGCTTTTCGATTGGCAAATCCAATTGGCCCGGCCAAAAGGGATCCAGACAAAATTAATAAAAAGTGTAATGAGATCAGGTGTGAAATATGGGGGAATTAAAAAAACCTAAATGAGGCAATGCCGTCTTTGATTTTAGACTATATCAAAACCTAGTATATGCCTGGAGTGTGTATGATAAAGTCAAATCTCAGTTTTTATAAAACTATCTGCACGGCCATGAACCACCATTGGCATTTTCAAAAAAATCTATTTAAATAATTTAACTTGGACTTCAAGGAAAAATGTTGGGCATTTTTGACCAATCAATCAATTATTATACCACATAAATATATGACGTATTGATAATGAAAATAATTGGAGGTTGCAGTCTAAAAGTACTTCTATGCTGGCAACTTTGAGGCAAGATTTAAGTGCGATTATTATTTGACACAGAAAATAGAAGTAATATGAAAAAAGACTTTACTGCTAACAAACACAACATACAGTAAAATCTCAAAACTAGCCAAACTAACCTTAACAAGACAAGATGGAGCGTGGAGGACACAGGATGATGTATTTCACTGGTGCAAATTTCCAACAAATGGGCTATTTATCCAATTGTGCAGCAATCACATATAATAAACCTGGGGTTTTTGGAGCCCCTGAGCAGTTAATCTGCCTCGGAGAATGTACTTTGTGTTGGAATTGGGGTGAAAGGGGCAACGTTCATCTTACCAAAGACCACGAGGATAAAGAGTAAGGTGGCCACTCCTGCT
Organism: Scophthalmus maximus; assembly: GCF_022379125.1. Classification (NCBI taxonomy): domain Eukaryota; kingdom Metazoa; phylum Chordata; class Actinopteri; order Pleuronectiformes; family Scophthalmidae; genus Scophthalmus; species Scophthalmus maximus. The sequence goes on along the minus strand of NC_061532.1, from coordinate 10,906,225 downwards.
GTGATGTAGAACATAACGCTGATGTGGTGAGCCAGCTCATCCAGGTCATCCACGTTAGGCACCAGAATAGGAGGCACAAGGAACCCGATGGCGATGCCCAGCTGAGAGACAAGGGACACATGACAAGACAAGTTCAGGTGAGTTGAGTGGAACAGCTCAGCGGTGAACACACAAAGAGCAACTTTACTGCTTTTCAACCCCACATCTCAAGCATACAGACCGAGTGGTACCACATCACGCGGATTTAGCTTGTTTTGACACATTTGAGAGTGCATATTACAGTGATTTATGATTTATGATTTACTGTTAGTTTTCTTCCCATTTATATGAAGATTTTAAAGACCCAATCGAAGGCAGATGGGAGCAGAGAGAAGACACGGGTGAATTTCAATCATTAACCTTTTTTTTCCCTTAAACAAATTCCACAATATTTCTTATCTGAAGACTTGCATATGCAGTTTACTGAAAGAGGAACATTGACTTAGATAAGCATGCTAGCGTCATATTTCTACAAAATCACATTTCTATATGAACAGATTCTAACAGCAACCGTGTCATCTGACTAGGGGACTGGACGTTTTTCACATTCAGACCTCGAAACAGACCAAGTACAATGAGAAGGGAACAGTTAACGTAATTCCCCCAGGCCTCTCACACGGAGACACTATAAGTCCTATGTGACTCTGGCATCTTGTGCCGCCCTGCGTAATCTACAGACAGCTGTCAGACCACTCATTCAAATCTATGTAAGGGTGGAAATGCAATAGTGAATAACTGATTCAGACAAACCTGGTTTCCCAGAACTCCTATGGAACAGGCAGTGGAAACCTCTGTCTCTCCGAACCACACCGAGGCGAGGTAAGAAGGAATACCAAGTACAAACACAGTGGCCACTGAGCACACAAACTGGCCAAAGAAGGTCACTGCGAACAGGTCGGGACTTGCACTACCAATTTTTATCCACGCGCCGATGCAGTTGAAGGCTGCGCCGACGAGGACGACGTCCCGGATGCCCCTGTTGTCCAGAAGCCACAGGACGGGCAGAATGAGCGGTATGTAAGTGAGCAGATATATCATGGACAACCAGTCGATGGCCAGAGAGTCTATGTTGTAGAAGCGCATGAAAATGTTGCTTATGATGCCGTACTGGAGCCACATGAAGGCGTTGCTGGCCGAGACAGCACTGAAGAGAAACAGCATTAACCAGCGGCGATGGTACAGTTTGGTCTCCGGCTTCGGGACCAGCTGTGCATGGTCGCCTTGCAGAGCCACACTGCCTAACTGGGAACCGATGGAGATGGCCCTGCCCAGGGGTCCTGGACTCCACTGCAGCGACGCCAGGCCCGGAGCGAGGTTCTTTGCCGCCTTGGACCGTGGCCATTCTTCACCGCTGTGTTCAGAATTTGCATGGTTGCCCTTCGAAGTATTGTCATGCGGCATTGCGAGCTGTCCTAAATCGGGCCCCTGCGACGTGAGAGGTGAGAGGTCCCGAAGATGCCGGAGCTTGTGTCCTAACAGCTCGCTGTCCCGTTATGCAGGCTGCTCTCGGTCAATTCACAACTCGCTCTCCCACAGCACATGTCCACATATTTGTCACCTTCAGTCCTGCGTCATGTGATGTTAATACAGGACATCTTCCAATTGTACTCAAACCACTCCCACCAGCTCAGACCCTGTATTATCTCTTGAGTTAACTGTCCCCAGAAAACCGAAACGCACATACTTCTCCATTGAACTTGAATTAAGTATCTTGTGAAAGCTAACTGATTTGAATGGGAGGGGAATTTGGAATTGCTGCACAAGTTTAATGTTTCCAAATCTTTGTAATAGTTTACCTCAAGATTCCTCCTTCCCTCCAGACATTTTTTAACATTCAGTATGCTGCTTAAAATTTGAAGACTTTACCACAGACTTATTAACAAGCCTTTGTTAAAACCCTGAGAGAACAGTGACGCCTCCTTTGTCTTACATTCCCTTCTTGTAGATGGGTGGGATATGATGAAATGTGCTGATATAAAGTGTGGCTGCTTCAAGATAATCAATGACACAAGCTAATCTGTAAATAGGTCTGCAAGGGGTTGTGCTTCACACAGGGTCCGGACAAGAGTGGTGTAAAGAAACGTTTGTGTCAAATCTGCCTGAAGACCAAGACCTAGAAAGTCCAAAAGATGGACAGGTGAAAGCCATCTGCTTTAAAGTGCCTCAAGAGGGTTTGTGGAGAGTCTGTTTGTCATTATCTACTCAAACTGCATTAAAAAAGAAACAGTTCTTGTGCCGAGCGACGGCTTTTTAGGGGCTTTTACTTGGAGTTAATGTTAAATCGGCTCAAATGTTGTTTGCTCAAAAACCTGTAGCGTTGAATCTGATGCTTGTGATCTTAAATCAACAGTGGCAAGATGCTGACTTTTGTGCCCCAGTCTGCTTATTCAGTCGTGCGAAGCGGATCTTAAAAATTGTGCCGCTGCAACTAATTTAGATAAACAGGACACAGAGCAGCACATCGATGTTATTAGTAAAAATCATGACAAAGAGGATTTTGTGTCTTGTTTATGTGGAGTAACCGTCACGAGACGCAGTCTGAGAATTCTCAGCTGCGTTCAAACTGTTTGACTCTAACCAAGAAAGCTTTAAATAAGCTGCAGGGAGACCAAGTACACTCCAAGTCCCCTGGTTAGTTTTTTAAAAGACTTGACAGTTCTGCCCTTCATCCGTCTATCTGTGTAGATCCATCTATCACACACTACACATGAACACCTTTCAGACATGCTTGTATTTCATATATTTTTTTTCCAATTCTTGTGTTCTCTCCGCCAGGCCCAAAAAATGTGGAATATCAGCTTTGCCAGAATTGGTTTACAGCTGCAAGACATACTTTTTCAATCACGGAAGTAATGACATTAATTAGAGGGACTGAATTCTTTCTTAATTCACCCCAAGCATGCTTGATCTTGCCCAACTTTGATCATTTCCAAGTTGCTTATTTTTTTTCCTGTCTTTTAAGCAATTCCTGATTTTCCTATATTTTAAAAATGTGTTTGTTTTTCTTACAAAAACCTTAACATTAGTTGTCTTTCTATTTATCGTCGTGGCTGAGGGCAGGTATAAGCATAGGCCACATGTTTAAAAGACAGGATGTTTTCTCTAAATATGAGCCCTTTAAATTACAGAAATCCATCATTCATGTGTTTCGTGCTGATAAATAGTAAGTCGATTTAAGTTCACATAATATCTATGCATAGATATATGTCCCTCCGCCGAGTTGAACGTGTATATAACTTGATGAGAGGCGTTGTTTAGTCTTTATATCTTTCATTAATTTGTCAATGAGTGATCATGTGATTGTGGTGGTACATGCGTCCTCCTGCATGCTGTTGCTGGTTCGCTGTGTGTTTTGTCCCATTCATTCTCTCACATTCACAACAAACACCGTTGTACGAGAGAGAGGCACTGTGGTCGCCCGAGTGTGCGTAATTACGCAAAACGTGCCACAGTAGACGTGGGAATGTCCAAGTCTGTGGCGGTTAGTGGAGCTCCACAGATTAAATCAGTGACAGAGTAGGTGGCGAACTTGACCTACATTTACCAACTAGACGACTGTGTGTCTGCCTCGCGTACCTGGTTCCCGAAGACTCCGATGGAGCAGGCGGTGGACACCTCCTCCGAGCCGAACCACACGGACGCGATCCTCGACGGCATGCCGAGGATGAACACCTGCGCCAGCGAGCAGCAGAACTGTCCCAGGAAGGTGACGGCGAACAGGTCGGGTCTGCAGCTGGCCACTTTGATCCACGTGCCGGCACAGTTGAGCGCGGTGGCCGCCAGCGCCACGACGCGGAGCCCCCGCCTCTCCAGCAGCCAGGTCACCGGGAAGATGCAGGGGATGTATGTCAGCATGTAGATCATGGACATCCAGTCGATGGTGAAGGCGTCCACGCTGTAGAACTTGGTGAAGATGTTGCTGATGATGCCGTACTGGATCCACTGGAAGGAGTTGCACAGCGAGTAGGAGCTGAACAGGAGCACGATCATCCAGCGGCGCCTGTAGAGGCGCGTGGCGCGCGGCGCGTCGCGGCCGTCCTCCGGGTCGCGGGGGTCCCACGGCTCCGGCGGAACATTGTTCTCTGCGTCCGCTTTGGTCTGACCCTCGCGAAATGCGGCGTCCTCCAGAGCTTGTTTCTCGCCCATATTAAAACTACTTTCTTCCCAACTACTCGCGGAGCATAGAGTGTAACGTTCACATTGGAGTGAGGCGAACTGAAAAGTGAGCGAGGCAGAAGCTCGGCCCGTTTCATTCAGCCAACGCTCCCCGGAGGTGTCACGTTGAGGGCGAACTTCGGCCTACGACTTCATGTTTGCGGCTCAACGGAGAAGTTCAGACTCAACCTTGTCATATGTGTCAAATCCAAATCACATGAAGCGATACGCAACCAGCGGACGCGGAACTCTCGGATCCATCGTGTATGATCCCGTTTCCTCCCCGGGTTGAAAGTGTTTGAGTCCAGTAGTCGAGCTTTCGCCTAAAGCCCGGGCATTTGAAATCATCTCCAGTTACAGGTGAGCACAAGAAGGACTGTGGTCCCGATCAGGACCAGTTTACCGACTGGACACGTGGAGCAGCGCCTGCTGTGACCCTCCACCCGGACCTGAAAAAACAGAAAGCCGCTGTTGGATCTTGAAATAAGTCGGTCATGTCAGGCTGCAGGGCGGAGTTTAGAATGTGTCTGTGCCTGGAACACTTCCACATGTGACTCGACTTCACCCAGCAACCCCCAGCAGTCACCACTGTTCTCGACTCTATATTTTAACAACGTGTCTGTTGAATAATGCATGAGGAACTCCCATTATAAACACTTTATTAAACTTCATGTCCCATGTTTAAAAACATTCCCATCAACGGGCCAATTCTTTTGACCTCTCCAATGTCGGCATGTACGCGAAATGCAGATCAAAATAAACTTCTCAGCTGTGTTCAAGAACAGAAAAAAGAAATGTTCATACCCACAGGGCACAGGCTGTGAGGATATGAGTGATTCTCCCCCCCTGCCTTACAGTAATAACACGCTGTAACTTTGTCTTTCACACGAGCAAACAGTGCCATCTATGGGCAGACTCACCGAAACACACCGGGGTCTCTTCACATGCCCCCCCCCCCCGCCGCCGTTATCAGCGTCAGTGCACACCTCACACACCCACAAAGACCCCTGTTCTTCCCACAGAGGAGGAAGCAGAAGAACACTTGCACAAAAAGCATGACAAAAACAGCCCCCTGAAGTGTTAGAAAAAAATTATATATATATATATATATATATATATATATATATATATATATATATATATATATATATATATATATAAGAAAAGGCATCACATTTAATAAATATCTCTGCTGGGTCTCCTGTCTCCTCACACACACACACACACAAAAAAAAAAAGCAGTGCACCTATCAAGACCCCTTGAATTCCCGTTCTCCACAGCCGGCCAGTCCTTTTTGGTACATCGAAGCCTGGTGTTGGGTCTTCATGTTACATTCTGTTTTGTCCACAATCAAATCTGTCCCATTAAAAAAAAAAAGCTCCTGAGCATCATTGATCTACATTTACACACAGAAACACACATCAACACATGAAATTCTAAACGTTGGCAGGGACGACAAAGGTCGTCTCTATGACACTAGAAATAAGCACTTTACAAAAGAGAAATATCGACGGAGTCACCTGAACGTACAGTAAGTTGGTTATTTCGCCCAATGTAAACATAGACTGGCTGACAATTAGCCATTGAGCCATTTAGGGTCACATTTAAGGTCACATATCAATGAGACAAAAAGCAAATAGATGAGTAGAAGAAAAAAAATAAATAGTTTTGAACACTGCATGTTTGGGTTTGGGTTCCGCTCTGTTATTGTTTGGCAGACACGTCCGCCCGTCATGTAACTCCTCCATCAGTTCTTTTTTCCAGTCAGTCTCTCCTCTTTGAGGTCAGTCGTCAGTTTTTTCGGCACCACGTCTCCAGCCGTCTCATCGGGCAGTTAGGTCAGTGCGGGTAGTGTGGCACGGGGATGTGCTGTTGGTGGTAGCTGCCGTGGTGGGGGGGGTAGAGGAGCTCAGGGGTCTGGGCCGCCAGGCCGGTGCACAGGGGTTCGTGGTTGCTCAGCACGGATGACAGATACTTGGCCTCCTCTGTCAGCTGCTTCACCTCCTTCCTCAGGGCAGCGTTCTCCTTCTCCAGGTTCTCGCTCTCCTGGGGAAACACACGGGGCGATAAGAGTGGTCAAATTGGATGACACAAAGAAAGTGATATGCTCTTCAACTCGGGCTGCACGGTGGCGTAGTGGTTAGCACTTCACAGCACGCTTCACAGTAAGAAAGTTCTGTGTTCGAAATCCCGGTTCAAACCAACCAGGGCTTTTCTGTGTGGAGTTTGCATGTTCTCATGCGTGTTCTCATGCCTGGGTTCTCTCTGGGTTCTTCTTCTTCCTCCCACAGTCCAAAGACATGCAGAATGGGGTTAGGTCAATTGGAGACTCTAAATTGACCGTAGGTGTGAATGTGAGAGTGAATGGTTGTTTGTCTCTGTATGTGGCCCTGTGATAGGCTGGCGACCTGTCCAGGGTGAACCCCGCCTCTCGCCCAATGTTAGATGGGATTGGCTCCAGCCCCCCCCGCGACCCTTAAATGGATAAAGCGGTAGATGATGGATGGAGGGACTCTTCAAATCTTATCGGTGAAAAAGCCTGATGTGCTGCATTAGATCCTGTTTCCATTCATCTCTTTTTTTTCAGCGCAAAATTTTTATCCCTGAACATTTCCTCAGCATAAAACAGTACGTTTTTATTCGTTCTTAATGTGTCTTTGTACTGATTTTCTTTCATAATGCTATATCATGTAACTCTGTAGATCCATCTTATTATTATTATGGATCGTTCTTTTACTACTTACTATAGTCTTGCTGCTTGCATATTTGTATAACCGGTGTGACAATAAACAACTTGAATCTTGAATCTTTTAATGTCAGTTTTTCATTCAGTCCACCCCTTGAAAAATCCCTTTCGACGGTTGCACGGATTGATATTTCACACAGACATTCATGGTCCCCAGAGAGTGTATCCTACAATCTTTGACGATCGAGGGGTATAGCTGGAATTTTTCAGTGAAACCTTACAGCCCACAAAATTTAGTATCCGCATTCAATAGCACCATCAACACCAAGTAAACGGTTGAAGGCAGTTAATATGGCACTATACCTGCTAAGCATCAGAAGGTTAGCATCATCACTGTGAGCACGCAGGCCTGCTGATGTTAGCATGTGCTTAAAGCACCACTGTGGTTAACCCCACGGCGCTGCTAGCGTGGCTGTAGACTCAGTCTTGTTTTTTTTTTTTATGGCAGCCATAAGTTTCCATTCAGCACAGTAGGTGTGAGCAACAACATGTAGACTGGTGACCTGCGGTGGCACACGTCACATTTTCTGGCTTTCATGTGTGTGTAATAATAACTCAAAAATAATGAAACGTAGAAAATGGGAGGGATGCTATTGTGATGGAAGGAGACTAAAAGGCACATTGCTGAACAAGCTAAAACTGCCATATGCTACGTACGCAATGAATTAGCCAACAATCAGCAATGAGATTAATTTCCGTGTCACAGAGACATCATGTAACTTTTAAGTCTATTACTGAAAATACTGAAATAGTGAAGACCAAAGGGAAAGAACATTCTTTAAAAACAAAGTATGAACATCGATTCGACCATAAACTTGCCAGCACCTCACAAAAAGCAGACCTCTGAAAAGTTGTCATTCCAACTACAGACAGTTTCAAAATCAAGTTTTATTTCTGATTATATGTTGAATTGAATTGACTTTACTGTCATTGTAAGTTAGTACATGCGACGGAAATAAAATGCTACTCTATGGTGTAAACATAAAAATACCAGAAACACACACGTTGACTAAAACCATAGAATCTACTTTGAGATAAACAAGACTGGAGCAAACTGCACGTCACCAGTTGATAGTTTTGTGTGTGTGGGAAGAGCAGGGGAGAAATCTTCCACTTGGTTGATGAAAAGGTCATCACAGCGGGGCCAAAAGATTACAATACCGAGCTACATGGGTCCTTACTGTCACAGAACCTTTGGGCAAACCCCTGTTCTTGCGTCACTTAGCCAAATACAGCCCACTGCTGTCAGCGCTTTACAAGAAGTGACGTCCTTTTTCTCCCCTTCTGCCCACGGCACAGAATTTCGAGCTCATTTACACGGAAGAAGAACAAAAAAAATACTACTGAAGAAACAGGAAATAGGCCACGGTGTCACAAAGAGGGAAAATTCTGTTTATCTTGCGAGACGATGAAAGCAACACTACTCAATGCGTCTCTGTGGTCCCCGGGTGTTCTCTGTGTCAACGGCAGCGTGTAAAGAGATTGATGATAAACACCGGAGGATTCTTCTGATATTCAGATCAGTGATGGTTAACGTAGAGGGCCTGTATGTGGCTTTCTGGTTTTTCTGAAGGTCAAAATCCTTTTGAGTTAATCTGATAAAGTTCACAGAAACAGACGCCGCCGGTGACAGTGTGCAGTACAGCACGAATCCTCTTCCCTAGAACAACGGTCCGTGTGTTGAACTATGGGCTGGGTGCAGGTACTGTGTAACGATAGCAGGCATTGTTGAGAACAATTGCTGGAGAAAACGTTGAGGTCACAGACCTGCCGGGCGCGTTGGGCAACTGAAGGTCTGTAAAGGAGTTGTGCAGCTGCTCACAAAAATGCTTGCGCTCTTCTTTTGAAGTTGGAGCTCACGAATAAAAGACTCATCTGGCGCCAAGTCAAATAAGCAAAAGCCGAAAATGACAGAGTCATCTCCTCCAACGACTAGCAGCTCTCACATGAAGCGAGACTCCTATTAAAAAAAAGGGGGGGGGGGGGGGGGGTATGGGAGTGATGAACAAGGCGGCTTGCCCCCCTGAACACACTCCTGTCCTCAGAATTAGCTCTGCACTCTCTGGTCCTGGATTCCGCCTGCAACAGGGAGTGACTGCCCACACGCGCTAATTTATTCCTGAGGCTTCTGCAAACACACAGAGCAAGCGTCCAAGTGTGCAGCCCAACAGAAGCCATGACACATCGCCACATGGTCAGGTAGCCCTTTGTAAATATAGAACCAATCCACTCCCAGAGGCTTCAGAGGCACCGCGCACGAGAGCTTAGAGAGTTTCTTTTTAATCTCCAAATATCACGGAGTGCGAATTTGGAAATTGATCTGTTGCTGTTTCCTAACAATGCATTCAGATTAAACAGTAACAAAAAGTATTGATTTTTGAAGCCAGAAACGTGGCTCGTGCACAGAATAATCCTTCAAGCGAGCAAGCTTTTAAAATATGTGGGGGGTTTTTTGCAATAAATATCATGTAACATTTTGCTGATTTGGCTTGTGTCTCTGAGAAGTAGAGGTTGGTGTCAAGTTGTTTTGGTGTGTGTGTATGTGTGTGTGTGTGTGTAAGTGTGTGTCAGAGTCTGGTGTCGGTGGCAGAGAAGGGTCTCCTCACCAGGTGTAGGCTGTCGGCTTTCTGAGTTTGCCTCATCCTGCTCTTCTGAGCGGCGATCCTGTTCTTCTCCCGCCGCATCACCTTCTTCACGTCGTCCGAGGAGCTCTGACAAAAACACAAATGCCGACGGTTAAATGTGTGTGTGTGTGTGTGTGTGTGTGTGTGTGTCTTTGCAGTTACACAAACATGGGGAATCTGGAAAAAGAAAGGGAATTGGCTTCAGGAGCCGGTCCTCTCTGGTGGGTTCTGGCGTGAGCGAGGAGAGTCATCTAGTTTAATGACAGTTTGACAGGCGATGCACCCAATGTGAAGGGCTGGGACAGGGAGTGCCTGAGTCATCGGTTGGGTTTAACGCACAACCTGTTTCGTGTCCTGAGCCCTCCATTTTCTTGGTATCGTAATAACTAACCTGTGTCAAAAATGCTGAGTCAGTTGCACATCAAAGAGATGAACATTTTAATGATCCAGCATGTTCTGAACTGTCTGTTAACGCATTGCAACTGCTGTTGCCGGGGATTTGCTCCATCCACACTCAGCCAGACTGCCAGCTTGTAACATGTGTTTACAAGACAAAAAAAATAGGATAAAAAACCAGCACGTTCCTGAGCAAGAAGACGAGTAACAGCACACGTGAAACTACACAGCAGCGACGACTGCACGAGTCTCACGTGCACAGAAGCCTTCAGGCACGCACAGTACTGCGTTCAACACACTGCATGTTCCTGACTGCTCTCAAGATCAGTCACAGTCTGAGGACGTGGAAAAACCACAGCAGCAGAGGATTCCTCCTACTTGGACGAGTGATGAATTCTGCAATTCAAGAGAAGGCTACACCTGATGCGAGTCGTGCCTCCAGCCCATGTGTGCATGTGAAGCATCCCTGAGAACCTGGGAGAAATATCCAGCAGAGACAGAACTAGTGTGTCTCTTTCACCGGCAGTGTGTTGCAAGTGACACACCGAGGACCGCGTTCCCAGTCAAAGTATTCAGATGTTTAGTTCGCAGGATCGGTTCGAAAATGTCAAATGTTGCCGCAGGAAGCTTTGAATGTGACACAGACACACGTCCCTCGGTGCGAACGAAGGTGGGCGCAATGTTGAGAAAAGTAAAGATTCTCTCTTACCGGTCTGCTTCCAGGTGAAGGGGACTTGTAACTTGTGTCATTGCTGTCAGAGCCCTGAGCCATAACCGACCGCGGCGACTGAAACCCTGCGTCTTTGTCCACTTCTGCTTTGTGTTTTTGAGTGTGTGTGTGTGGTGTGGTGTGGTGTGTATGTGTCAGAGAGAGAGAGAGAGAGAGCGAGAGAGAGAGAGAGAGGTGCTGTAGCAGAGCACGTTGCTCAGAAGAACTTAGCTTACCACTTAATGAGTAATGAGACTCCTTCTTCCCTCTTTTCTTTCCCTTTCTGTCACTCCTCCTTCTCTTCCCCTCTCTCTCTCTCTCTCTCTCTGACACACACACACACACACTGAGAGACTGTAGCTGTCTACCCGATGAGCTGTATGTGATGTTGCTTCTGGTAAGAAGAAAGTTGCATTAGACTGGAAGTCACATGTCTGATGGAAAGTTAGGGCATGTAAGGTAATCTCGTGAATTCCAGAAAAATAACATATCGAGGGTTTTAAGTAACAACACGAATCAATATGGGTGGATATTACCGGTCGAAAAGAATTCACAAGTTTCCAATACTTACACATTTGCATACATGCGAAGAACTACAGGAGAGTAGTAGAAATGAAATGGAATTTGGCAGCACCGCAATAAAAAACAACAACAACAACAACAACCTTCTCCTATAAAAAAGATTTGCATGAAAAAATGTCTTTATCAGGTATGATTGTGTATGATTGTGTGTGTGTGTGTGTGTGGGTGGGGGTGCGTGTGGGTTTGACGGGCACCAAGGGAATTCCCTCTTCCTCTTTTTTTTTTTGAAGCAGCCACATCATGTTTCGACTGAATCCTCCTGGGACAGGGCATCCCTGAACTCCACATGGACCACTGGGTTGTGAATTTCTACACATGCTTCACGGTAATTTCCACCTCGGCAGCTGCAACAAGGTGAAGTCATGTGGAGGGCCGGGGCGCTGAGAGAAGCTCGAGGGGGTCCCCATACCCCCCCACTAAGAATTCCCTCATTGACTTTCACTCTAAATGATGGTCTGATCTGTAAATCATCTTGAGTGATGGGGGAAACTTCCAGAAAATGTACAGAGCTGGAGGAGGTTGAATACGTCCTGGAAATAAACAAGAAATGTTTTTGTTCTCAAAAACGACGTCTTCGTTGTTCAGCAGCTGTGTGTTTGACGCGTTCTAATACTTTAAAAATCCAAGTAAATCCATGCAAATATCGAGGCGTGACGACTCTTAAGCTGCTGTGCCCTTTTACTCGTGTATGATGTTCTTGCTTGCCCCCCATCACGAGGTGGCATTTGGTGCAAGAACTAGATTTTCTTGTGAGAAAAAAAAAAAAGGAAAAAAGATTCAGGACCAAAACAGCTTTGCTTGGCAGAACAGCCCTCCCACACAAAAACATGTTCTAACCATCGCAGGAATTTTGAAGAGCTTGGGCAAGGGCAGACATTTCTAATACTTGGCAGTTAACGCTGTCCAAAGGAGTTGAGTCTGTAAAAAGAAAGGAGGAAAGCTGATTAGTCAAATTCTGCTTCAACCAGGACACAGACACAATACAGAAGACATAGAGTTGTGGAAAATAAACAAAAACAAAGCAAGGGTAGAGCTTTGTTTCCCGGTCTGTGCTTAGTTTACCTCTAAACCTTAAGTGACCTTGAGGTGGGAAAAGTGTTGGACTGGTCACATGTTTCATTTCAATCCTCTGCGAACCATTAAATCAATAAAATGTTGTGAAAACTTTATTTTTCAATTGTCATTTTAACAAAATATTAGTGCATTTGTGATCTATTCAATCAGATTAAGCTTCTTTTTTTTTCGAATCTTCTTTAAATCTCTTTATGATTCTGGCGCTCAATTGATCTCTCAGAATCTATCCTGAGGAACATTTGGTAAAAAAAAGACAGATGATAAGTGACATTTGATCTATGTAACCAGTGCTGCCAGCAGCAGTTGAGGTTACGTCGTCGGGCCTCATTTACTTGGAAACCCCCCTCTGAAGGCCCATTTATTCGCATATCAAACTGCGATGCCCCGAACTTGTGGTCTCTCTTTTCCTCAGAAATGGCCTGTGGGAGGTTTCTAATAAGCACCAAATTATGGGAGGGAAAGTGAAGAATCTTGTAGCTGCTGATGGCCATGATAAACTGACAGCGATGACACATGCACTGTGAGTTTGACACATTCACCTCAAAACAAAGGCCATTAATGAGTCACTGTAAATGTGTGAAGTCCAGTCAGTAAAAAAGGCGACATTTGTTTTTCAGATTGAGCTTTTAGATATTATAGTAAGTCTATCGTCCTCATCTACTGGGAAAATCCATTCAATTTTATCACAAAATCATAGATGTAGCTGCTGGGAGATGAGAATTCAAGAAGTCTGATTATGACTGATCTTGTCTCTAGTCCAGGGATTATGGTGTGGACCAGCAAATCACCCGTATATAAATGTAACACAAGGGAAGAAGTGACTGTGACTGATGGATAACACATTTGCACTGGTCACTGTCACTGTTTGTTATTTGACTGGACCTTTTAAAACAGACTATATGAACCATGACAACTTGTAAAACACAGACGATTAGTGATGGAGAAATAATGAGAATGGATTGTTACAGGGCCACGATTAAGTTGCAAAAAAAAGAATATTAAAGTGTGAATAAAATATACAGTATTCTTTATGTCAACAGCAGCAACAGTATTTGGTTTGCATATTTAAATCAGACCCCTCCCCTGCAGGAGGAGAAGTGTTGAGAGTGGGTGGTGTAGTAGCGGCTGTCCTCCAGGTGGAGGTGCTGTAGGAGAAGCAGAGCTGCATGTTTCGGTGTAAATCAGAAGACGAAGCAGCAGCAGAGAAGAAGCAGTTGTGCGATGGGAACATGTGACGTGTGAGTGTGAGTAGTGACAGTTGTGTACCGGGGAGTGTAAAAAGACTGGGTCCCGCTGTATTACTCAGGCTGCACTACAACGTCTATTCACAGGCGCGATCCCACTACTGAGCGGCACGGGGGCTTTGGCCTGCTCCGTTTCCGACCTGGGCCGATGCACCCCTCCTTAGACGACCTGGTGGTCCCGGGCTCCCCCGGCAGCACCATATCGATACCGAACTTAGTGCGGACACCCGATCGACATAGTCCGCTGCAGCTCAGATCTCCTGAGCTCAAACGATCCGCCAGACTCAGCCTCCCGGTAACTTGGATTACAGGCGCGCGCCACCGCGCCCGGCGAGAAACACACTCACTCACAGGGACTTTGAGTCTGGCCGACGTGACGTCATCACGGAGGACGCTGCAGCAACTTCTAGTGGCGGGAAATAAAACTGCTGCAGCTGCAGTGAGGAAGACCGTCAATCCCTCAAAACATCTAAACTCATCACATGAATTGATTTGAATTCTTGTTACAGCTTATAGCCAGACATATTCCACTCTTACTGCTGTTATTTCTGATTGTGGGTGTGGACATTTTCTATACTTTTTTTTTTTTAGTGGCAGTACAAGGGTGTATTTTCACATCTTATAGCTAAATGACACTGAACAATGTCAATGTTTGAGGCTCCGTAATCTCGTGTTGGACGATACAAAAACAAGTCATGACTTCAAGAATGAAGTCACTCTTGCAGCATATTCATAATAATGGTTTTAATGGTAAAACATCATGTCATGGCGTCTCTTTGGGAACACCTGCTTCATTTTTTCCAAGGGGAAGAACATTGAATCTTTGAGCTTACTAGAAGACAATGTATTACACATTCAGCATCTTCATTCTATTAAAACAGCAAAATTCATTTTAATTCAACGTTTTGTGCTTCACCTTTTTCTATCAGCTAAAAAAATATAATCTGTTAGTGGTGGACATCCCAATAAACCAAACTAATAATCACTAGACAAACGATGACATGAGATTGTGGAGCATTTTAATGTTTTTAGATCATCATCAAAAACCTGAGGGTTCGTTTTACAAAACACTTTTTTTCTGACAAATACATTCAAACAATAGAATAAAATGAAATGAAACAACAGTTAAATCCAAGGACGAAAATTCATCGACTCAGATCCAGGACATTTTTCCTAGCTTCACATCATCATCAGCCTTCTGGATTTAATTAGCTGTGAGAGAGAAAGAGAGAAAACATTTCAATACTGCCATTTCATACTTGAACAATAATGCATTACAATTAGGATGAGAAATTTCAAAATATTGATAATGACATTATTCAACTTTTGTTTTATGTGAATTTAACACACTATGTGGCACTGTCACCAGCTGTGCACCTGCTCTGTGCTTTTGTCCACTTCAGAGCGTGTCTCGGAGGCACGGACGTGGTTGGGTGGTAGAAGGTACATCCGACTCGTTTACACTTTGCCGCAAAGCGACAAGGCTGTGGGTAAGAGGAAAAAAAACTTCAGAACCACTAAGTAATGATAATGTGAAAAAAAAGATCCACAACTTGCACTAAAATAACACTTTACCTTGGGGTGAAAAAACGGGCAGTCCATCTTCTTGCACTCTGGGAAGAAGCGACACACGCTCGCAGTCTGCACTGGCTGCACTGCTGTGAACAAAGACAGCCCGGTTACAGATGCAGACTGAAAGCTCAAAGTTAAAACCTGCTTCGTTATGGTGCTCGGAGGTGATGTGATGAGAGTTAGAGCACCTGGCTTGGGCGGAGGAGCAGCTGTGCCTCTGCGGCTCACATGAGTGAAGGGACAGTCCGGCTTAGTGCACCTGGCGTCATATTTACAATTAGGGTGGATAAAAAGGCATTTATCCCCAAACCTGCAGTTGGGAAAAGTCCTTCAGGGGGAAAAAAAGAAGACAAAAGCCATGAAGAATGAGTCAGAGTGACTGAAAAGAAGAAGAAAAAAAAAACCAAAACAACAACTCCATAAGCGTTCCCTCAGTTTCAAGATGACTCACTTGCACTGTGCTGTAGGGTGATGGTACAAACACTCATCTCCACTTTTACAGGCCGGCCAGAACCTGCAGCGCTCGGTGACTTTCTGTTTCTTTGAGGGGACGGCGTCCATGTCCACCATCTCAACTTCCATCAAATCGTCTATCACAAACAGGACAGAACGTAAAAGAGATATAAAGGGAACATTTTGTAACTGTGTTTTGAGAATTGGTCTGTCAATAGGGAGAAGAACACACACCCTCTGATGAAGTAAACACTCCCTGTAGTCTATGAAGGATGCTGACTTTGGGCTCCCTGTTGACGTCCGTGACCTTTTTGGGAGGCCTCACATCGTCCAGCTCCATGTCACAGTCCGTAAAGTTTCCCAGCGGGCTCGGTATTCCATCTAATGTCACTATGAACTTGGGGCTGGCAGAGTCCCCCTTCTCCTTACTAGTTTAAGAGAAAAAAACATCCACAGAGAAGAGAGGACAAAATAAAATATATGACAACCAGTGTGCAACATTTTTGGAAAAGTGCGGCAATAAAATTTTCTTCTTGCAAATTTCTACTCAAATACAAACATTTAAAAGTAGTAACTGATAACGGAGCAGGCCAAAGCCCCCGTGCCGCTCAGTAGTGGGATCTCGTCTGTGAATAGACGCTGTACGTACGTACGTACCCGGGCTGGACAGTGCGTGGTAAAGCTGACCGGACTTCGTCTTTGACCTGAAGATGCTGCTGAGTTCTGTTCTGAGTCTGTTCCAGTTGAGGTCGACTCACTATGAAGGAGCGGGTGTCAAAAGTCTTTGACTCACTGCCGGCAGCCACCTCCACACCTAGAGGTGTAACACGAACACAGACATATTTTTTTCAGTTACTACTTTTAGATGTTTGTATTTGAGTAGAAATTTGCAAGAAGGAAATTTTATTGCCGCACTTTTCCAAAAATGTTGCCCAGCAACACTGAGCAAAGGAAAGACTCACCGTAGTTCCTCTGCTCTCTCGCATCATTGCTCTCGATGGCGTCCAACTGGAGGCGTGACGCTAAAGATCTCGCTGGTGCTGGTAGGAAAAGTGAATCAAAAAAAAGGTTAAACAAAACCACATAAAATAAGACCAGACTTTGTTCCACCCATATTTAATTTCTTATCTAAAAAAGGCAAACATCCCAATGTTACTCAATACTGGTCAAACAGCATTATGCATGTATATACAACTATATAAGATTTCTTGATTACCCTACATATCTTGAGTTTGAATATTGAAAACAATAATTTCTTTGTTTACCTCACAAATAAATTAATAAATACATTAACTGTGATACTGGCTTGTGGGTGTCAGGGTGTTTAAAGCAGAGCTCAGCAGAAGGCACTCCGTATGTTTCAGTAACTCTACTTTTCACAAACCTGGTGCTCTTGCAGGAGGAAGTGCTGCAGAGTTGTAGGCCTGCACCCTGGGGGCCAGACTGTGCATGTGCTCCTGAACCAGTTGGATGGCCGCCGTCATCTCCTCACTGCTGGCCAAGCGAGTACGAGGCGCCACAGGAACAGTCTGTCTCTGTGGTACTGTGGTGGGGAGGATGTCGATGTCAGGATGTGGTAATGACAACTGAGATGAACGGCCTGAAGTACAGAATGTTCATGGTCACGTGTCTGGCAGTGGGGAAACATACGTGGGGGGAATGCTGTAGTTTTAGTGATGGAGTCTTGAGCCTCGGAGATGGCCTTCAGGATCAGATTTCTGTTGGCTTGCTTAGCCAGAGGGAGAGTGGGTCTGAAATAACAATAAATGTGCACTGCCACTGAGTTTCTCTTATAATCACTGCAAGAAATCACTGTGTTCTGAGCAGACAGGTTATAACCCCCCGTGAAAAACATGTGGACATAGTTAGTGGTGAATTGTCTTTTTTTCATTCCAAGCGACAGCGAAGGGTCTCGTATGATAATAAATGTAAAAAGGTTAATAGCAGAAATAATCACTTTCAAATTTGGATTACAACTGAATGAAAACAGTTAACTACAATGCTGCCCTGCCCTCTAATTACACAATGCATTATGTTATTAAATATCATACTTGCGTTCTGGTTTGGCGGGCAGGGACACTCTGCTGGACATGCCTCTTCCTCCGTAGTTCGACTCCTCCTCTTCCACGTCATCACTGTCCTCGTCTGCTGCTCTGTTCACTCGCACCACTGAACTTGCCACCGGTGCCTTGCGCTTCCGCGACAACTCCTCCTGCTGCTGAACAACGAAGGATGACAAATATTACAAATCTCTGCCTACGCGCGTCTGACATTTTGTCAACAAAAAGTGTCCATCGTGGACACCGATAATGTGTGTTGGCCTCTGATTGAAAGAGATCCTGCAGCATCCTGCTTTAAATAGAAGACGGTCGTCAGTGGAGTCACAGTACCTTACTGGATCCAGATCTGGAGGTTCTGCTGCTTCTGCTGTCCTGCTGCCTGCTGTGAGAGGATCCCTCCGTGGGCCGATACGTGTTGGCAGAGCTATCTGAAGTAAATCTGCTCTGGCCCGGTCTGTAGATTTCGGCCGTGGGTCTACTAGCTGTACGTGTCCGACTGTGGTTGGTGCCCATTTCTACCGGGTCCTCGGCGATGAGGTCGTAGTCCATCTCTGGCTTGATGTCGATAATGGCCTCTGAGGGAAGTGGCTCTACGAGGGGTCTAACGGCAGAGGTGAGTCTAGAAGAACTCCTTTCCATGTTCCCCCTCCTGACAACAAACAGATACACGTTGGTACTTTTCATTCACAGAATGTGGTGTGTAAAATGAGGAGGCAAACAAATGCATCCTCGCTCTGACAAATTCAGCACTAAAAGACACAAGGCACCTGCTTTCGTGGGCAGAGCTCGACACGCGCGCCTCAGTCCTATCGGGGTGAGAGCTGGACACCGCCAACAGCTTCAACTCCTCTGTCCTGTCGTCTTCGCTTACAGAGGAGCGGCTCCTCCCGGCGACAGAGCTGCTGTCCGACTGGATCTCAAGGCCGTGGGATGCGGGCTCTAAAACAAACATGCGATGGGGGAGATGAAAACAAGAATTATACAGAATTTCCAAGGCTCACGTGTACTGATAAAATACACACGTTTCCCTTCGGTTGGACAGAAAGCGCAGAACACCTTAAACGTATCCTCCGACGACCGACTCACCTACTGCGACACATCGCAATTTCTCCAGGACGCCGTTCAGCCTAAAAGAAATCAAATTCACATTATGGGCAAAAACTGGTTTTTAAAAAAAAACGGACAATAACAAGGTGCATGGCGTCAGTACATGTAACGTGGGATCGTCGTGGCCTTACCAGGCTGTGAACTTGATGGTGTTGTTTCCGAGGAACAGCGACAGATCATCAGCCATCTGCTGGGAGGTCTTCTTGTTTGCCACCATCACCATGATGTAGTCAGGAAGCTCTTCATCTAAAGGAGAAAAGAGACACACACACACACACACACACACACACACACACACACACACACACACACACACACACACACACACACACAGTGTTACCAACAAGCAGCCGTCGTCTCTGACCGCGACCACCCGCGTTTTATTTCACTTACCGATGTATGCACCGAGTTCCTGCAGCTTCCCCTTGATGGCAGCCTGCAACAGAACCGAGAGTCACTTCACAGTACACGGTGATACAGGAGTAACCTATGTTTAGCAAATGTAAGATATCAAAAGAAATAAGAAGCCCCCTAACACGCCTGTAAAGCCGCACGCCGACTAACTGCTCGGGTGACGTGTCGACACCGTTGCTCGACCTTGTCAATAAAAACCTCGTTTCCATTCCGCTCGAGTCGCGCGCTAAGCTAGCAAGCTAACGTTAGCAACGCGCCTCTGTGGGAACGCTGGCGAACATTTTCATCTGTGAGTCGGGGTCAAACCACCCACATTCGGCCCGCGGCGTTACTCACTCGTATTTTCTTGCTGATCTCCGTTCCGATTTCCATGCTTCTCGTTTTTATTGAAGCGAGTAAAGTGACAAAACAAGGGACTTTTTTAGAGCCACCGCTAGCAGACCGGAAGTGACGTTGAATCACGTGACCGGTGACGGTAGGAGGCGGGACAAATAAAGTTCAATCTGTCGATCTATCTATCGATCTATCTATCGATCTCTCTCTCTCTGGACTGTCACAGACTGAAACCTCTTTTTAGCATTTTAAAGACGGTGTTTTTCGACTGTGGGGAGGTTTTTACGGAGACTGCTCTTATTGTTGGTGCTGGCTACAGAAAACAAGATGCGAACAAGTGGCAGTTGTTGAATTTTGTTGTTGGTCAGGCCAAACTGTCGATTTATAAAAGCAGGAAAAACAAGATAGGAAATGTGTCCGGACACGAGCTGACACACATGTACGCGTGTCTGGTGAGAGCCAGAGTGAGAGTGGACTTCAGGTTCCACTCTGATGAAGGACATACAGGAGCTTTTGAACCAGCGGTGTTTCACCACGGCTGTGTTCAGAGAAGAGCTCATCTTCACTCATTTATTCAGTACATTCATTTATTTCTTTTTTGTTTTTTGTTTTTCAATTCATTTGTAGAGGACCGTGATGTTCTCTGGTAAATTTTAATAAAAGTTGTTTTTTAAAAAAAAATCAAAATCTCTCTCTGTGTCTGTCTGTCTGTCTATCAATCTATTTCTCTCTCTCTCTCCCTCTCTCTCTCTCTCTCTCTCTCGATCTATCTATCTATCTACCTCTCTCTCTCTCTCTATCTATCTTTTTATCTGATCTTGGCAATTGTCTCAACTTTTAAATTAATATCAAATTTCATTTTTTATTTAAATATGCAAAATGTGTGAGTCATTGTTACAGTCAGGCTTCAGTAAATTGACTAAAAATTGCAGCATAGACTTTCACCAGGCCCCATATTCCCACTCTATAAAACATGAACCAAACACATCTTAGCAACATGTAACTTTATTACATTGTTTAACACAAAGGTATCTGGCTCAGAGTGCTGGATTTTTCATTTTATTACTCATTAAACACAATGACAATAAATTGAACCTGAATCTGCTGAGAGTTTGGAGAAACCTTTTTTCTCTTTATAAAAAAACTGACAGATTAAATCAGATGCAGAAATTTGGCGAATGTCATATTTCTTCATGTCTTGAGAGTAAACCAGAAATAAGCAATAGTGCTATTTTAAATCTGAATGCTGTGTCCACAAGATGGCGCCGGAGACCATTGAGAACACAGATCCAACAAACAATGACTTAAACGGATACACAACCTTTATTTGAACTCGTTGACATCGTTGACATAAAAAATTGAATTCGGCCATAATTTGAAGCACAGGCTGGTTAGGAAAATGTAGACTTAGTCCTAATTCTATTAAACAGACATACTTATGAATGTTTTACCTCCTCTTGGACATGTTCAATGGGCTTTTGATGTATATATAAAATATATCCAGGGGCTGCAGTTGAAACAAATCTGTGTTGCAAGTTACAGAACAGAAAAATCTGTCCTTGACTTTCTTGTGTTCGTAGCTGTGTGTTTTCCCTCAGAGATTGTTTCCTGTTTTGCAGTCCCTCATTGCCAACCAACAATGACGGGAAGGATCTTACTCTCTGTCTAGACAAGTGTCTAACACTCTCAGACACGACTGTCTGCTCAGGCTGACACTGTCTGTTTTTAACAAATTGTTTGATGCCTGGAAACATCCACTTTGTTTTTTCTCTCCACAAATGTTATGACATATTTTTGTGCAACTTTCTTGACATTCCTTCTGTGGGTTCATATATTTCCATTATTTAGACAATCAGTAATATTATCACCACCGTCATATCTTTTCTCCCCAAAGGGTCTTTGTTCAAACTGACGGGGTGATAGACACAACAACCAAGTGAATCAAGAGGGAATTCTGTACACATCCCCAAAGCTCAATGCTCCCATCAGTAATTTGTCATAACAACTTACTTTCCATTTATCCTGGAGGGTAAGCAGGAGTGGAGTAGGTTGAGGGGTGCGATGAGGACAGCCACTCCTGTCTGTTTTCAGTGGGAGATGAAAGACAACCCTGAATGGCTCGGTTATCCCGGAGTATGGCAGAGCCGAATTTCAGTCTTGGGCAGAAAGGTGCTCCGTGTCATAGCAGTTCATTTCTCTATTGCTTAATTGGATCAAGGGAAGGACGGCACCTCTGCAGTGACCCGTGTAACAATGGAATTGCAACAACATCCATCGGCGCAGGCAAAACAAACTCTCGTACATCACCGTCACACGCAACCAGTGTGTGCCCTCCTTCACGTGCGCCGGCTGATTTTGGTGCAGCGTGAATGGATGTTTTTCCATCATTATTTGAGTAAAAGGGTACAGTGTGTTGATTAGAGAGGTAGTTGTGTTTTTGGTGTATTATGCCTCCAGCGCCATTATTACCGCAGACTAACTAAAGGCGCTATCTCCGAGGAACATTCATCTATTATTAACGATGAAAGAAATGGCAAGTATGTGATAATAAATATGATGTTAAAGGCGCTCTGGTTTTTTTGTCCACTAGTGGTGCTGGAGATCGATGCTTGAATGTTTTCAGGAGGAGGTCCCTGCACTGTCTGTGTGTCTGTGCTGTGTTCTGTGTGTCAGTAGTATGCTTCCATTCAGTTGGGCAATAAGTAACAGCACTAACATTTGTCAGCTATAAAAACCTCTTCATCTGGATTTCATCTGATATGTCACCTCTTCAAAGACCATTTCTTATTATGCATATTTTGTCATAAAAACTGCATATTATACTATATTACATTATATTATATTATATTATATTATATTATTAGAAACATTAGTGACCCCTCTCTGCACTTTTGTGTGAATACATTTTTAGCATTATGTTATTTGAGATTTTTTCCAAACATGCCATGATGAGAGTGCAGCTCTGAGAAAGTTTGTGTGAACTCCGACTGCAGCTGCACCATCTGTACTTTACTGTATGCGGTCGCAAACCTTCTATATTGCGGGTCTCCCTACATCTACACAGAGGATTGCAGGTAATAATTTATTTTCTATTATTCATTTTCTTTATTTAATTCTTCTTTTTTTTTAAAAATGTTGTCATTCACTCAGAGGCTTCATTTTTGCGAATCGGCTGATAAACTTCCAAGAATAGTTGCATGAGGCGTGTTGACGATCTCATCTCTTCCTGGCGCAGAGGACACGGCAAAGCACTCTGAAACATGTCTGCCATCAAGGAGAGTAATACACCTTTAGTGTCGAGTAACAGTTTGGATGAGTCAAGATCCTGCCTTGGGGCTGGAAAGGGGCAAAAGAAGGGAAGGAAAGGTAGAAGGTTACAGGAAAAAAAAAGCCTCTCACAAAGACGTGCACAAGCAGATAATTCATTGCACCTGCTCTGACAATGTCCCGAAACCTTATCCTGGCTTTTCCTGGACAAGATGACACCTGTATGAAGGAAGCTGCTGCAGCTGGGTGTCAGCACACAATCACACTTTCATTCTGCACACACATACGCACACAGGGAAAGGAAGATTTGCAATGCTTACGGAGTCGCACAGTGCAACAGCTGCTCAGATTTTGTGCACAAACACACAAGAGAGAGAGGAGACGTCAGACGAGGAATTATTGGTCTGTTGCAAAAAAAAAACAACCAAAAAACACACTTAACAATCACTTAAAAGTGCAATCAGAGCTCGTCTGCAGCCGAGTGTTTCGCGCGCGAGACCCAGAAGTCTTGAGGGTTAACTCAGTTTTGATTCACGACATCTGAGCGGTGAGGCTTTTACTCATTAGATTGGCAAGGAAGCGGAGGCCCATTAAGATTTACAGCTGGACGAATCACAGCTGCCAAACCTGCCAGCGGTTCAGTGCAGGGACTTGGTGTCTCACTGCAGAGGCTCTCCAGTTCTGAGTCAGGAAGAGTCGGGGGCTACACAGCTGGAAACATTTTCAAATGACCAATCGTTCAGTTGTGGAGTCGAAGTCAAGGTTTGATTTTATTTATAATATATGTTGCATATTTAGAGAATTATACAATGTGGAAAGTGGTTTAGATTCTACTTCAGAGGCAACAGACAACTTCCGCGCCCCTAGTGGTTTCAGGTGGTATTATTGTTTGGTCACTGTCGTAAAGATGCTGCGGTAGCAAGGGAGCAGGTACGTTTTCTCAAAGCTACCGGGGAAGTTGTCAACACCACTTTGGAAATAACGGAGGAGAAGAAAGAGGTGTGTGCACCGAGGCTCCAACTTTGTTTTCTGGCTCCTATAGCGTTAACTAGCGACAGCGTTAGGATTGTGGCCAACTCACACAAATCCACACAGGCTTACGGTTACACAATGATTTACCATGAGTCTTTAGATAATGTGTCATTGTTGTTGAGGACAGGAGTGCAGGAGGTCAAAACGATGCAAACAGTCCAAAAAGTACAAGATCCCTTCTGAGCGGGATGGTGAAAATGGAGAAGGGGTCCTCTGGGTTAAAGCTGAGCATGTGGTTTTCTCAGTTTTAATTGCTCCTCTAAAAATATAAAAACAGTTGTTCAGAATTTGCTGCATTTGGATCTCTGTGTGTGGTTGCTTCTCTTCTTTCCATTGGTGATAAAAATTTTATTTTGAAAACAACTTTGTGACCTTTTTTGACCTTGTCATGTCTGAAGTCATGCACACACATTGCAAAAGTATCAAACATTTAAATTTTGTGCAGAAGAAGTCCAGATGCTTTGCCTCTGCTCAAACGTTTTAAGATGCATTCATTTTCCTCATGATTTTCTCCCACTTGTTATTTGTGCATTTGTTGAGATTTTTCATGTTTTTGGTCAGAATCGATGGCAATGACAGGTTCAGTTTGCAGCTACTCAGGACACTTTCAGCCGAAGCCTTTTAACAACCTTCACATCTTGGCACGCCTCGCCGAGTCGCGTAACAACCTCCGCTGATTGCATTTGCAGCTGGTTGGCTTCAACAAGTGCATTTTCCCATTTGAATTGACAACACATGTGGACTCTCTTTGTTTGCAAGGAGTTCAACCCCTGACATTTCCATATACTGTGGCTTTCAGTAACACTTGTATTCCTCCAAGGGCCTGGCATATGGTCCTGAAGTCTCCAATGTTTCATATAACTACAAAAAAAATAAGGGTTTCAATTTAAACTTTGCATTATATGTTCTAATAAGACGTTTATCTAATGTAGCCATTAAGATTAAAAAAAAAAAAACTGTTGTATTGTTTCAGTAAATATTCTTGGACAAAGCCTCCCTCCCCACTCCTACATTATGAAGCACCTCACGTTCAGGCTATTTGAACTAATAATCTTCTTACCAAGGCAGAATGGGGGAGATAATACACACCATTGTGAAAGTGAATGTTGGTGAAAGGGGGCGACTGATTATGTGGTGGAGCAAGCTGCGTGCTGTGTTTGGCTTTTATTCGAGTTTTAGCAGGATGCCAAGCCACGCTTTTCATCATTGGACCAAAGGAGGGAGAAGGTTCCCAGTGAGAGACCCTGCAGATCGACTTCATCACTGATGCTGATGAGACTAATCTCCTTCCCCATGAATGTTCAGATATGATATTCTCTAAAAGTCATATAACAATTAACATGTTGCATCTGAATGTCTACGGAGATGTTATTAAGCTTCAAGACAGATAATTATTTTTAAGTTCATTGTTAAGGGTTTGTGGTCTAGTCAGTCTTGCTTGATAATTTACTAGCTGTTATCAAAGTTCAACATTACCCTCGTTTCTGGGTTTGCAAAGGATTTTTTATTATTATTTTCATTCGTTTTTCTACTTAAAAACTTTCGACAGGTTTATTAGTTTCTATAAATGATGTATTGTTTGCCGCTGATATTGAGAGTCCTGACCTGTAACACTGGTTCCGGCATATGTCTTTTCCCTGCAACAGGAAATATTCATTTAGACGGGTCGTGGGTGTACAGTTTCTCATTGTGAGTGACTCACTGTGAAAACAATTCCAATTCCTAAAACTTCCTAAAGCCAAGAAGTAGTTAGTAAGTAATGGTTGTTTCTATTTTTTTTTCCAATCATTTATTTTCTTTAGCACTTTTTGTGCTTTCCAAGAGAAAAAAGAATAGACAATATAACCTGAAACCCATGAAAACCCCGTTGTAGGACATCAAAAAAGCATCACACACACACTCAATAGTATATAGTGTCAAGTTTTAGAACCCAGCATTTAAGAAACCAGCATTTGAGGTTTCTTAAATGCATTATTAACAAATAATGCACATTTTGAACATGACAGCATGAAAGCCGAATCTAGTAGACCCTCAAATTTTAATTCTCAACCTTAAATGTACAAAATATCGCCACTTGAAGAAATTAAGAATCCTACACAACCATATATGTTTCTTGTTCCACTCCCTACCGCCGTATACCACTCATATAGGAGCATACTAATGGCACAAGTACTGAACGTTTGTTGTCACGGGGACATAGTAGGACCCATAGGATCGTAGCACCTACGTCATTATGGTAACAATAATAATCTCGATAGAGAATTTGCCTCATTATAAGTCTGTGGGCATTACACACAAAGCTGATGCAGACTGGGTGATGCTGAGGAGGCTACAATGGCTCGGATGTCAATGACACAAACGATGAGAAATGGTTGTGATAAAAGCACTGTCGTGTCACAATAAACTTTATCCAAACAGCAATTGGAAGAGGTCTGGACTTCTCAGTGTTTAATACCAGAGGCTTGGAGCTGATCTGGAATCCCACAGATGGCGTGGACTGTCCAAACAACCAGTCTGTTAAAATGGTCATTCATGTGGTCACCGCCTCCAGGTTTGAACTGTGACCTTGTCCTTTCAACTCATCTATCAGCACCTTCATTAATACAGCTAAACCCCTGAGCTACCCCCAAACTCAACTCTGTTAACAAAGGAGGGAGAAACGATATCAAACGGTAATTCAGTCATTGAAAATGTGATTTTTATATTTTCCAAAAATACAAATAAAAATGCAGTGCCTCCTTGTTACATGCCGCTCTGGCAGTATCATGATTCTCCATTCCTCCAAGGAGCACTGGTCGAGGGAGAAAATGAAACTCTGGAGAGGTGGTAGAAAAAGAATTACAAAGTTTTTCAGTCTCTCATTTAAGCCCGTCTTTCAGCACTTTCATTGCCCTTGTACCCTCCAAAAGCCTGTAGCTATAATTATCTTTGTGGTGCGCCGTGAATGGGGAGCAGCCTTGGGTTTCCAGATTAATTACCTTTGCGCGAACTTCACTGCTGGTGTTACTGCATGAATAAAGCTGTCGGACACACTACACCTGACGGCTGGGAGCAGGGAGGCTCACGCCGCGGAGCTGGTCTTATCTCGGAGGGTTAGACAAGCCTTGGGAGATTACGGGCGCTAAATGATGAGGAACAGAATCTGACGACGTGTACGCTTTTCTTTTTTTCCCTCCACATGATTCAACGCCACACAGAAAAAAATACAGGGACAGTTCATTTCATTACTTGCTGTTTAGTTCGATTTTTAATCACATTTGAAGTTGACTTCCTTGTTTCTGCCCCGATCCCTTCTGTTTTCTTCTATCTTATCCACAAATGCATTGTCTTAGCAGCATATCATCCTTGAATTGACGGTTGCCCTTTGCAGAGGTAACTTCTGAGCTCCTGCTAGTCTATTTGAGATAATCTTATTACTTCTAAACAACACAAAATGACATGTTGGGCCATGCATAATGTCCCCAATGTCGCCCTCATTCCTTGGTCTCATGCTCAGAGAGAAATCCCCCAGGGACGGTCCCAGGCATCTTCTTCTTCTTTTTTTTCTTCTTTTTTTTTAGCTCTAATGATTTTAAGTGACTTAGCGGGGAATTCCTTCATTGTGTTGTCACAAGTCATTCTGGCATAAATCATGCTATGGCTGGACGAGGATAACACGACTAGGGTCCATTAATGGTCTATAACTAATCATTTGGATTTTGTAATTTTTCTTAATATCACTGGTATAATGACTCTAATGACAGCCGGAGCCGCGAGTCCTCAAATCAGAAATTGTACAACCAGCCCGTCAGAGAAAGGAAAAGGAGCAAAAAAAAAAAGAAACATCTTAAGTCACAAGGCTATTCAAGGTTACTTATTAGTAGGCAGAGCTAATGTCGCTGCTCATTCCCAGTGCTGCCAATTAGCAATTTTTTGCTCGACTTTTATAAAAATAACTTGCAGACTTTCCTTTTTTGGGGCAGACTTTACACACTAAATTGGGAGAAACTATCTAACTAATCACAACACAAGAACATTTGATAAATATGTGCAGAAGCGTGTTGGATTTGACGTGCCTTGCTGTTTGCTGGTTGCGCTGGCTGCCTTAATGAAGTCGTTGTCGAAGGAAAGGAACAGTCTTTCTTAATTAGGCTACATGGTTTAGGTTTACTTCATTTTGGACCAATTACATAGCAGTTGAAATTAATTAACAGATTTTTTTTTTGAAAACACGACAGGCCAGAAGGGGACTGACTCAGCTGTGCCTTCAAAACAATTTGGTTTCTGTTAGTTGTCTGCAATGATTCAGAAACTAAGTAAATTGTGCTCACGTTTTTCCGTTAGAATTGCCAAGGGTGAGTGCATACGTAGTTTTGAGTCGCCTAATATTTAGAGTGCATGTGTGTGTGTGTGTTAGTGTGTGTGTGTGGGTGTGTGTATGTGTGTGTGTGTGTGTGTGTGCCCATTATGCTTTGTCTTACTGACTGTGAGTTGAATGTTCAGCTTGAATCCCGTGTGAGAACACCTCGGGCGGATCTTTGGGGAATCCTGCAGCCTTCAGGGGTCACGGCTCCGTCTAATGCTGTGACACATTAGCAGGTAATTACAGACCACTCTGCAGCTGCAGGGAACGTGCCTGCGCATGTCGACACAATCGCACAACCAACCGAGCGGATTCAGCGTGCCGGCCACGGAACGCGCGGTGGGTTGTGGCGGTAACATTTTATTGCGTGTTCTGATCCAAGTGACGAAACATTGCACACGGTCGCAATTCTCGGGTACAGTTTTCTTGTTTAACTGTGATAAATAATTCGTGGAGCACATGCATTGAGTGTCTTGGATTGGAACTGAACGTTTCACGCCCAGTTCTTCCCACTGTTGGCTCGATCTGCCAGACCTGCACGCGGTCACTCACCTCAACTGCTTTCAGACATGCACTGACGTCCAGACATTTTTCCTGAACTTTCTTCCGGAGGGGCTGTATATGAGAGAGCGTAGATGGTGCTTTTTCTGCCGGGCCCCCAGGTAACATTTCTGGAAAATGTCCGAGTGAGCCCATGTGAGAATTAATAAAGCAGGAAAAATCTCCACAAGATTCACGGCGAGCGAGTGGCGCCACCTCTCGCCTGAATGTTCGGAAATGTTCCTGCTGTTGTGATTGCGTCTGACCTCGGACAATCTACTGCCGCGACAAACTCCTGAAAATTTTACAGACATTTGCCAGAGATAACGTCCATATGACCATATACTGGATGCTTGGTATCCTTTGCCTGCGACTACTTTTAAAAGTGGTATGAAATGTAGAGGAAGAAGTTCATGAAGAGAAGCTTATGGCAGGGGACATGACAGAGATCAATGAGTGTGTTCATCTAGTGTACAATAAAACCTTCATCACACCTTTTTTTTGACACACACACACACACACACACACACACACACTGGATGTAGATCAACATGCCGCAGATTCACGATACAGACAATGAGTCAGGGGAGTCACAGGAAGCCATCACCTTAATGTGGGCCCAGTCTGGGAACAGCAGAATCAGGGAAGTCATTGTATTTCTCTTTCTCACAGAGGAAACAACTGTCAGTGGTTATTCACTGTATGTTAACCTCATCTATCAACACTGTGCCACGGGGCAATAACAAACGAGGGGAGGATGACTAACAATGGAATTGAAAGCAGATTCACATCTGCACCGTTTCCTACCTGAACTTTATTGTAGTGGAAGTATAAAAGACGGCGCAGTGACAGACGGATGACCCCCGCGCATGCTGGGATAGGCTCCAACACCCTCCGTCACCCTGAACAGGATACGCATGTTCAAAAAGCGAATGAATAGATGAGAACTAAATGAAAACTTCCCCTGAAAAAGTTTGGTTATACAACTTTTAGTGTTAGTAGGATAGGTTATTTCTTTTTTTTCCACTTCGCGTCAGTGTACAGCATACATTACATACGTGTTGGTAGAGTTTTATTATAGCACACAGGGAGCATCAACACCATCATGCTTCTTTCCTCATGTATCACCTATATACAACTTGCAGCTTAGTATTGACAGGATGATAAAGCATGGTTTTAAATTTACACTTGATATCAGCATATCGTGTTATGAGAGTGCTGTCGGAAAAGTGCACGACACAAAATGAAAGGTCCGCACCCAAGAGAAAAACACTGTGTCATTCATACAGTCGACCTATAAGTTGCAGGGATCTTTTGAATCTTTTTGTTGAGTGATGAGCTATTGTTAATGCCACAAGTTCAAAGAAGGTTCTTATTGACCCACTGCACACTTCCTGCCCAGCAGCAGTGAGCACAAACCGGTGAGGATCGAGGAGGATTTAGCATCAAAAGTGCCGGATAGTTCCCCCAGGAGTCGGTGGAGAACAAAACATGGATTAAATGTGAGGTGTATGAAAACTGGGTTTACTCTATATGTCAATATGTCAGTGTTGTGTTTAAGGCTTTCTCCAATCGCCCCTGAAGTTACCGAAACAAGAATTAAACCTGCTTGGAAGTTTTTCATATCAATCGACTGATTTATGCAGTTTATAATTGTTGCTATTTCTGTTAGTTGATTTACAACATGTGCAACTGCCACAGCACTCCGGCAGATTCATTCGAATTGCTGAAAAAAACTAGATACACAGGCAGCGATTTGGTGATCTACATTGTAAACTGCCACACAACTTGAGTTAGGATTTAGAGACACTGATTCTGAGGGACTTAAAGATCGATTCACCGATATTTTGTGTGACTGCTGTGTCTATAATCTTTCTGAAAATATCAAGAACAACAAAGTGTGAACAGCCAGATAATTACATCAGCACATCTGTTGTCCCTGTCACACTGAAGTTAATATGAACCGTAACACTGAGGTTTCTCTTCATCCAGCCACAAAATGTGTCACAGGAGTGGGAAAAAAACAAACAGCTTTGAGCCTGCGGTTTAAATCTGCCCTGACAGGACTGCTGAGATAGCTCTGCGTCCACGGCAACGCTCAGAGAACTGCCTGCCTCGCCGTCCACACGGCAACAAAGCTCACACACTGGGCCTCAACCAATCAGGACGCTCCAAAGGTGACAGGCCCGGGCCAGGTCTTCCTCTGCTCTCTGTCGCTATGGCTGCTGCAGTTTTTGTTTTCCTGAGAGAAAAGCCTGGATATGGAGTGACTGAGTGACGGAGAGATGGACAGAAAGAAACACATTTCTGCCATCCTGTGAAGCTCATATAAGGCTAAGAAACAGAGGTATACGCCCATACTTTGAATAAATCCATGTAGGATCTGCGTTGGCTTGCATGAATGTGAGAGTTACAGTTGAGGATGACATTTGGATAAATGTGTGATTTTCTGTGGGTGGCAACCTTTTTATTAAGTTTGCAACTTTCTCATTTAGCCATTTGCACAAATGCATGTATTGTCTGTTTCTCTGTTTGCATTTGCCTTGACGTTATAACCACAAGTACATATTGCTGAATGATAATTGGACCACAAAACCATTGTCACGATCGTCTGACAATGTGTTGACTTTTGTTATTATCATCTGAGTAAAGAGGAACCGTTTTTTTAGTTTGCACACCGTCATACTTGATACAGATCAGGAGCAGCAAACTTTCCCGAGCTTCCACCCATCTTTGAATTAATGCTTGTAGTGACTCCGAATCAACAAATTAATACCCATTTGAATTTCAACTTAAAACGTCAGACCTGCACATTAGATTTGCTCTCACTCTTTACTTCCTGTACGGAGAGAATACATTCAAATTATATCATCAGCCAACTGTGAGCTGCAGCACATATATTTCAATCCTTCCAGACTCTTTAATGCACCAGTTCCTTTGAGAGAGAGCTCTCATGTTCAAGCGGTGCTGGTGTACTCACGTAATGAATTTCAGCAAGAAGCACTGCAGCCGATTTTGGACAAGAGCCCAACAGTGACTAAATCTCAGTAAAGCTTACACGCAGCGAAAGAAAGGCAGTATTTTCTAAACGCGGAGGTTTTGGTGCACTCATCGTAAAATAAATCAGACCAGTCAAAGCTCTGTTAATGGATGAATTTGGCTCACTACGTACTTTATATCCTCCGCTCCAGAGGTCTCTGCTGAGGTTTGAAACTAATTGTTCACCAAGTGGTTCTCCTCAGTGTACAAGGTCGATGGAGCCAGCACGCAGCGAGGCATCTTTGCAAAGAGACAGCTTGTCAGGCTGCATTTATCGTGCGTGCATCCTGAGATGACCTCTGTTCTCTCTCGGTGTGTGTGTTATTGCTGGAGCCTGTTGGAGTCCATCTGGGTGTTTGGACTTGGTCGTTTCAATCCATGCCAAGAACAATACTCCATCCTCTTGCAAGCCTGGCTATTCTGCTGGCACCTATTCACTACTTCACTCTCACTTGGCACTACACCCTGACCAATTATGGGATATGGTCAAAAAAGAAATAGATCTACAGCCACTGCAGATTGATCACTTTTGGATGGGATAATTCAACTTTTCCTTTTTAATTTTTTTCTGTTAAGTTCAGTCCAATATGTGGAGAGAACTGGAGTTAATGAAGTCATTTAGTTACTTCGGTATGCGATTCTCAGCCTTTGCTTGCCAAAGCTGACTTGTTGACTCAGCATTGTGTGTGAGTGACCCTGACTTTCCTTCCACAAAAAGGATCATCAAAGGTGTCGGCATTGAAAAGGAGCAGAAGTGTGACACTGAAAACACGGGTCAGGTGGCGGATGAGTGCAGGCATGTGGCTTTAAGCTGAGCAGATCAAAAGCGGCAAAAACCTGCCTTAACCTTAACCTTCTCTAAAGCTGGTTTCGTTGCTTTACCAATTAGTTCACCCTTCATCTAACAAACCAACAACTTGTGATGTCCAACCGACTGTTACCTAAACCCCCCTCCTCTGCAAATGTCAAATCATTGCTTGGCGGCGATAACTGGCCACGGCAGGCCTGTCGAGCTCTGAATTCCCCAGCGTATTGAAGTGGTGCGCATGGGGCTGTCGTAAGAGCGATGCTGCGAATTTAAGAAAGTGCGGAGAGTGCTGTCCAAATGTAAAAATGGAAGTTGCAAACGTCCGACCGACAAGTTCACTACACACCGCAGCAACTTTCCAGACCAAGGAGCGCATCATTAACAACATTGGTTTGTTACAGGTCCGATGAATGACGAAGCGTATCCACCAGGCAGGATCCCTTCACTGTGAGGACGGGGGATCTGCTCGCTATTTATTCGATCCGGGGAGGTTTACACTGCAGCCACCCGAGCAACGTTACTCGACATAGTTGTGTTTGCCAGGCTCGTCTTTTGGATGCTGTGCCGACGCGCCTCCTCTTCCTCCTGCTGCACAAAAACAAAGCCAAACTCTCCTGGACACGGGCGCTGCCAATCCTGCGCTGGTGACATCATCCGGAGCCAGAGCTGTGATCACGGTGCGGCGCCACGGTATCGAGGTCCCACCCACACACACGCTCTCGACGAACTGCGAGTCAGTCTCAGCCGTCGATCAGGACGGTTCAACCGCCGTTTTATGGCAAATATCAACTAACTAATTAAAACTAAACAAACCAGAAAAGAATGTATGTTACAGCGTGTTGGTCTGTGTACATGTTGAAACATGTATGACCATGCATGGCCACACAACAGAGTACTCACTTTTGAAAGACACTCACTGTCAGCTAATGAGAAACACCATCATGTTTGGTGTGTTGGTTAACGTGAAAGCCTCGTAGAGATTCCTCCAGTGTTCTTTCAAAACACATGTCACTGCTGAGACGTCACCAATTCACCCGAGAAGTGTGTTGGACCACGTGCGCCCAAACTCAGATTTGGAGATAGACCATTCGAGTTCAGACAGTGTGGTTGACGTGTGAGACATGGTGTACCAAACTGCAGCAAAGACGTTACCTCACATCAAGTAGGAGTTACACAATTGTCAGTTTCTGCATTGAATTATTTTGAATAATATATCAAGTATCATCTTTTGTGCAAAAGTGCTCATCAGAAATTAGCAAACTGTGAAGCAAGAGCGCTCGGGATGTGCAGAGCTACACCAAGGCTGACCGAAGAGTGATGACAAGTTTGAGTCTGTTAGCACTGTCAAGACCTATCTTTGGTAAAGTTTTCATCCAAATCCATCTATTACTTTTTGAGTAATCATGTTAAAAACCAAACAAACCAACCACATAAGCTCCTTGGCAGAGGTAATAACACACAATTGTGTGTTGACATTAAAAAGTGTGGAAAGCCCTAGTCTCAACAAATCCACTGAAAACTGATTCAGTCACTTGCGTGGTGCCAACCATGTTAATACAAAACAATAAGCCAACGTCCCCCTCATTCAGTCGAGACATTTTCTCAAGATATGTAAACATAAATAGATGAGGACTTCCATTAAATTAGTTCTCCTAAAAATACTCTCAGCTGATTGGAATAAAATTCCTGCTGATCGTTGACACGTTGAGCCTGGACACATTTGACAAGCCAAGTGCTCCGCTGGACTGTAAATTTAGCTCACGGACCCTCAGCTGGCAAATCATCTCTCCACTCAGCTAAGACCGACTAACAAAACATCACGGCGCTGCGAGTTTTCCCACGGCCGTCTGTCCTCGACAGTTGGCCCCGACAGTTAGCGAGACAGGTGCTCGTCTTTCACTGCGTCAGTGCCGCTCCGCCATAATGACCTTGACTTATGAGTGATCAGGGAGGACCTCTCTGATGCATCTATTAAACTGACTTGTGTTTACTTTATGAAATTACAGAACTCAATGCAAGCATATAATTGTGTTTGGACAGTATGCATGTGTAGGTGTTCCCTCACTGTCATCGCGGTACTTGTTCGGATCTTCAAGTTTGCTGAGAGGAATATATGTAATGAGCGTGATTAAGTCTGTTCCTGTAATGTAAACATAAAGATGGATGAGGTCGAGTGTGACTTAATGTTCAGACGCTCGAAACATATGTCATCTGAAACAAATTACAGACAACAGATCAAATCATCAACCATCGCTGTTGTTAGGGAAAAACAAAAACGAAGAAAAGTATTGGCACAGAGTCGCCATATAAAGATCACCCAGCTGCTTTTACTCGCAGTGCTCTTGAATCCAAAAAATAAGATCATGTCCTTTAATTTTCTACCGTGTTGTTTAGGAGGATACAGCTACTTGAATAAAGGTAGATTCAGTGAGTGTTGAACACTGATTAATTGCGGTTCAAATGGGGAGTTCGAGGACACCGTGTACGGAAACAATCCAATTTGGCATCAGCAAGTTTACTACACCAGAGGCAGATATTGTAACAGCACAAATAGAAAATGTTCCAGGAGCCAAACAGAGAAAACATCCGTCTCTGTCTTCCCCTCAGAACAAACTTTACAGCACCACCAACACCTTGGCAGTGCACACGCTGGTGAAGAGAGTGAATCCTCGCCACTGGCGAAGGAATGCAGCAGCAGCACCATCCCATCGCAGGCCCTCTGCCCATGCTGCCCCGCAACCGACGGATTTGACCTTGTTGTTCAAATTGTTGACTTTCGTGACCTCGGCTGAGGTTTGCCTTGACCCCCGCACATGTGCACGGTGCCCCCGGCCGGGACCTGACCGCATGCCGCGAATACCTGGAGCGTGGGTTTTGCGTACGAGAGTGAGGCGCGCCAGCGAGCGCACACATGGGCCGAGCAGCAGCAGCTGCCGCGTAGAGCTGCTTGTTATGAGCCCGTGATACTTTCACATACCACCTCCAGTCAGTGTGGATGTGAGAAGTGCTCGGGGGAGTGACACAGATACGGGTGTAACCGATGTGTGTGTGTGTGTGTGTGTTTGTGTGCCAGTTTGTGGGTTCATGATGCAAAAAAACCCCCGCGCGCCGCCGAGGGTGAGCAATGTGCTGCGCATGAGGATTCTTGCTCAGATATGCATCGCGTGTGCACAGGAGACTTACTTATGGCTTTCAAAACATCGCTGGCCCAATCCAAATATATACGCCGCTTGTAAACTGTCCAGAGGTCGTGTCACTGTAGCAGATAGTAGTCTTATAGCATACCACTGTACAAGCGAAAAGTGGGAGTCGATGTGTGTCCGTACATGTTTGTACAATACGCCCTCCTCCACATGCTCCGGCGACTCGAGATAAGGCCGGGGGGTGGTGTAACATTAGCCGACAACGCCGATGGAGACACGGCGTCCCAATGAGGAAGGCCGCGCAGGAGGCTGCAGAGCGACAGTGACACTACCAGCGGTGTGGACGCCGTCTCTGCCACTTGCAGCCCTCGGTCTAAAAAGGAAGTCTGCGAGAAAACAATGAGCGATGTTTCCTTGCCGCACAAACCCTCGTAATGTGGACTGTGATAAGAGCAATAACAACCTCCCTGCCATGCACAGCTATTCTGGGACAAGTGGGCTCTGGGAAAAACAGGATATCCCCCTTTGTTTTGGTTGGTGCTAGTTGTTTTGTGTGTGTGTGTGCAAGGGCAACACATTTTTTATAATACCCCCCCCCCCCCTCCCCCTTCATATTAGTGAAATGTGTCACATTTCTTAGCACATTTTTTCCCCCCCTGCAGGTTGGGATGTGGGTCAGGGGTTTATAGGGGTCAAGTGTGGGGTTACAGCTGGCGCTCTCCATGTTTACACAGTAACACAGTCTTCTGAACAATCTGATGAAAATATGAAACCCCAGTATTATAAGTAAATAAGCAAACCTTTATTTTAAAGATAGCCCTCATATGAGACTTTTGCTTTTCAGGCGTCATGCAAGATACTGATGTGCAATAAATGTCAGTGGCGTTTGTTATAGTGTTTTCAAGCTTGAAGTCCTCAACATATGTTTTATTTTTGTCATTATGCAGACAAATGAAAAGAGTCTTGGCATCACAGTGTTCCCTCCAATGATCACAAATCACATCAGGTATTTAGCCTCGGCCCATTTTGAGGTTTGATTTCTGTTATGTGTCATTATGTGTTTTTATTTGCATGACATATTTCCTCTTTTCCTTTTGCTCCGTAACTCACCTCCTCCTTTTTCTGTCTCTGGTGGGGTTATCTGTCAAGGGGGGGGGGTTGCTCCACCCTCCCCTGCACTTCACTAATCCATCGCACTCTTGTTAACGTACATTGGCAGCACTGCAAGGATTTGTTTGTCTGCGTTCCCTCCATCTCTGATCTCATCTTACAGTATCTCCGTGTTTTATCGTCGGCTTTGTAACAAAGAACCATTCCCAGCCGAGATCCGGGCCTGGACAGGGAGACGCAGCTGGTGCCCCCGAATCCCAAAGTGTTGCCCCTGTCTCTCTCTCCGCTGACACTGAAATTATAACCTGCCTCTTCATTTGAGCTTCAGCATCAACGTTTAAGTGCTTTTTTAAATGTGGCTCACGAACATAGTTTGGTGACAGTCTTACAAGTAAGTTGTTTATACAATTTAGCGCCGTAGCTTTGCAGAATGTGACAGCTGCTCCCACCTGATTCTCATATTTTGTCACTGTATGAATGGAGGAGATCATGTTATCATAGCAAACCCATCCCTCCGCACAGTTATTGTCTGTGGGTTTTATACGATTATACTCTAAATACCGTAAATACTTCAAGAAAGCAGAGGACAAGGACAATCAAATAATGATGAATGATTTCTTTGGCCTGGTCGCTGGCACTCACGGCTGAAATACACCCAAGAAGTCGAGTGCAGTGACAAAGCGTTCACCTCACCGAGGTCTTTTCTCGCCTCTCAACGAACTGGGATAGATTCCAGCCTGCAGCACCCAAAGGGAAATTCAGTTATTTTCTCGGCCCGGGTGAAATTTTCAGGTTTTATCTTGGTCATGATCTTGGTCTTGACAATATTTTTTTCTGCAGTTTTCCAAAATAAATTAACATCAACAGAAAAATAAATCTCGTCAACTTGTCTTAAAAGATAAAGTAGTCCCCTGAAAGTGCATGTGGCTGTGCATCAAACTATAGAGCATTTTAGTGCAAGCAGCTAAAATTGGAGTCTTCCTTGACTCATGCCAAATTTATGTTTGCTCTTCCAGCCTATGGGTGTTAGGGTTGGAGGAGCATGGACATTAAAGGCGCTAACATTCTCCAGTTGTCAGATGGTCGAGCAGCATGTGGAACCCCCCTCTCGCCAAACCTTTCTAGTAATGTGGATCATAGACAATCTACCACTTAGACCGGCAGCAACAACCCAAAAATGTACACTGTTGTTTGTATGTTCATTCCCTCTGAAAATGAATTAACCAGGAAGAAAAGTGACTGTATGAAAATGAATTCGGATCTTTAATTTCACTATCCTCAAGATGGTCACAATCTCACAATGTGGACTGGAACTCCTCAGATGTTGTGCCGCACTATGAGCATCTCCGTGTTAGGACAGTAGTCTCAGCGGAGAGTGATGTCATGTCTTCATGTGTCAGATTAGATCTGCCCCGGAAAGTCCCCATGAGCGTGACTGTTGGAACTTATTTTAAAAACTGGTAAAGAGAGGTCTGTT
Organism: Scophthalmus maximus; assembly: GCF_022379125.1. NCBI lineage: Eukaryota > Metazoa > Chordata > Actinopteri > Pleuronectiformes > Scophthalmidae > Scophthalmus > Scophthalmus maximus. The sequence goes on along the minus strand of NC_061532.1, from coordinate 10,867,958 downwards.
ATCAAGAACACACACACAAGCTGCTCTTTGTGGTCATTTTTTGAATGCAACATCGCTGTGCACTCACACACACACACACACACACACACACACACACACACACACACACACATAATCACACAGTGCTTGCTGATAAGCAACCACAACACAGGCCGAGTAGAGCATCCTGAACAAAAAGCTCATCAGCCACAACTTTTGACCAGACGAGGCAGCATGCAAATTGCAAATGTCCTTTTGTGTCTGTGTCTGTGTGTGTGTGTGTGTGTGCGTGTGTGACTAAAGAGGTTAAGAAGGTGTGCGACGGTTACGTGATGGTTTCATGTCACGCAATATATGTTAGAAATAAAACAAAAAGTCACACGGAAGAAACGTTCTGGTTTTGATCTCTAAAGATGTGATTATGTTGTTTCTTGTATCGATAGGCATTGTGTTGTTCCACTGACTGTGTGTGTGTGTGTGTGTGTGTGTGTGTGTGTGCGTGTGCACAAGCAGCTGGATGTCATTACTCATGTTTGTGTGTGCTCTGCTCATCTCCCTTTTGGCCTTTTGTAAGAGTCTGTGGAGCCAAAGGCTGTTTCCCTGTGCACTGCTGAGCAACCAGAAGTTTAATGTTCTCCACACAAAATTAAGCCCAGGCCAAAATGGACAAGCTCCCCATCACTCAACATCGTGTCAGTCGGCACAGTTGTTTTCTCATAAGGCCAACACACACTGGGAATAAAAATATTGGCTTTGGTGGAATTTAAATTTGAAATAGAGTTCCTTCAAATCACTTGTTCCGTGTTAGTCAAGTTAAGTTCGGTGATGGTTTGCATTAAATCTGACCATCGTAATTTGATTTATTGCTCATCTAAAAATGTTAATTAGTGAAGCGTCTATATGGAGCTCCGAGCTCTGAAGAACTTTTCTTCTCTGTCCTCGTTCAGCGGTAATGCAATCATTCGTGCCTCCGCAGCAGCTCTGTTTCCAATAAATACTGGTGCGAGGAGACAATGATTTGCATGGTTCATTATACAGAGCTCAAATCACTGCATTATGTCGGGCTGTAAACCACCGGTTTGCAGAAATGATATGCTAATGAACTGGTGTACAGCGGCGGTCTGTTGACTTCTTTTACCATAACAGCAATCTTACCATTAGCCTGTTTGATATAATTAGGTTTTTTCTATCCACTTTCCCCACAGCCACTTTTCTTCTGGGCTGCTGCCAGTGTCTCCCTCATATAATGGGCTCCCGCTCAGCGTGGCTGTTGAACTACAGTGAAATCCCAGACTGCAAAAAAACAGCAGTGTGAATAATAAGACACATGCAGTCTCAACTGGCGGCCTTTTAATCCTCCGAGAGACACACACAAACACAACGTGCAGAGAAGCCATCTGCTTATTCTGTTATTTACACACTGGATAAAATACTCCGATCGCTAAGTGGCAGGAGCTGGAAAAATGTGAAGCTCACTCACTTTTGATTCAAACTAATTCATTACCAAAATGTGCTTATCTCAAAAAAAAAACCCCCGTCTGTAACACTTCGCCGTCATCATGGCTGATATCAACTGGACAGAGTTTGAGTTTTCTCCAGAGTGACACAGTCCATCGCACCCAGTGTGTTTGCACCAATGAGGGAAAGCCATTAAGAGCAAAAGTCCAGATGTTGTTTCCTCTGGAGGCGATCCAGACTACTGTGTCTCCTCTGAAACAACCCAGAGCCCATCGTGTGACTGTCAACATCAGTCCAGCCGTCGGACCAGTTGGACTTTGTCTGGGAGCTTACAGGGATATTTTTCCCTCTCTCTCAGAAAGGGCTCACATGGTGCGACGCTTCAGTTTGAGGCCTGTTGAAACAGCTGAAGCTAACGCTAATGTGTCAGGTTTAACGCTGCCGTTGGGTTGACTCTAAATCTCTGACGTGTCTTGACTAACAGCATAATCAACATGCTCGTCAAAGGAAGACGAATTGAATGGGACTTTGTTTTTATTCTAGGGTGTTGATATTCTTCCAATAAAATCAGAAAACACGCAATTTCAACTCGCAGGGTTTCGAAACCAAAAGTCAGACTTTGAATAATCAATTAACAGTAAGGTAAAAAAACCCTTTTTATTTATCTCTTTATATTGAACAGATAATCAGATCAGTGTAGTCGTTGGGTCATTCACAGCTATGTATTATTTTTTTTTTAAATCACTTTGAATTTAAATGTCTGGGTGCTCGGCTGGCTTTGTGAGAGGAAGTCCAACGCATGACCACTCTGTCACCGTTTCCTTCCTCACCTTCATTCAGCCGCATATATAGAAAAAAAAAGGGCCCTCTCAGCTGTAGCTCACGTGCCACGAAATGAAGATGAAAAAGCCTCGGGGCGGAGGGTTGCATGCGAAGGAGTGTGAACAATAACCCGGCGTGGTGACAATGAGAGCCGCTCCGTCTCCCTTTCTTCCTTCCCTGCACTCTCTCCCTTTCTCCTGATGTCACTGTCGGACACAGCTGTGGCAGGAGACTACATTGTGTTTCGACTTCTGCTGTCAGTTCGTGTGATGTATATTTAACTGTGACGTTGAAAGCCCACCTGCGCAGGCCCCCGGACTGTTGCACTCGTCACAACCTCGCTCGACGCGATCCTTTGTGCAGTGCTGGGTAATATTGGCAAAAAAAAATTCACACCTCAAATAAACCCACACGTATTTCTGGTTCGGCAGGTTTGATCCGTCCCGCCGACTGAAAAACAACTCCGTCATCCGTGTCGATGTCACGCAAAGTAATGTTACAAAACCGTCTCACTTGGGGCCAGGAGGTAGACACTCATGTGTTTCCATCACGCCCGAGCAACACGGCGGTGGGAGGGTGTGTTCATCGGTAATCGGTGGCGTTTGTTTGTCTGGGATAAACTTGGTAAATTGATTGTGGGGTAGAGTCAAGACCTGCTTATTGATTCTTTTTTCTTTTTATATCCATGAGAGGTCAGGCTCACAGAATGGGATCAAAGTTTTAGCCAAATGCAAACAGTATAATGAATAGGAAAAACTGATATGCAGCCTTGGGGGACTGATATAGACATAAAGATATGGCCGCCATCAACTAAAATATCTTCGCAATAGTGGGGGCTTGGCAAATTTTGGCTTTAACTCTTTGTCCGATCATAACAATTATCAGTAGATATCTTCAGGCCTTGGTTAGGAATGGACGAATCACAGCAGTTTCAGTCTGACCCATAGAGGGATTACAAATACAAAATATTTGTACGGCAAAATTTGAGCTGCTCGTGCTCCGGAGGATTAACTCAAATCTGAAGTGTCATATTGATTGGAACAGGTGGGCGTGGCCTATCACATCTTTACTCCTCACGCATAACTCAAGATGCCTTTTAGCAACCATGATTAAACTCAATTTCCTGAACATCTAATCAAGAGGAGACAAATGATGGAACTTGGAGTGCACAGTGAGTGAAATGCGACGTACATCTTCGTGATGAAATGAATATGTGATTGGTCTCACACGGCCTTCAAACAGAATTCACCTGTCTCGCAGATATATACCGATTCAGCTGCTTCCCTCTGTCGAGCACAAAGGAGGTAGAACCTGCGTAATGCTGCTTGCTATGGCACATGTCGTTCTACAGCATTGATTTTAATAGCGACACCACACATGATGAATATATTGAGCTCATCCGGTTTTACAATCACTTTTTACAGTGTACTATCAATGTTTCAGTATTTCTGCTGGCCTGCATCACGCTAATAATTGGCCAAACTTTTGATCCTCTATACTTTTAACATGAAAGACTCTCTGAGTGCATTTCTTGACGCATCTTTCTGATAAAATCTGTTAGATTGCGGACTGATTAAATAGATCATAATCACTATGTTGTAAGCTGTTAAGGTGTTTATTCCGCCAATAACGAACGCCTCGAACACTGTGCAGGAAATGTATTTGATATTATATGTCTTCTCTGGCTCCAGTGACTCCCACAGTCCCCGCTGCTTCTGCCTTTTGGCAGTGGTGTTGGAAGCATTATAAGCTTTGCCAGAACAGGATCATGTAGCACTCATGTCTCTTAGCTTGTCGATTTGAATCGCTGCCATGTCAGAGTGCCAGGTCCAGGTCACAGTTTGTTAGTCGGGGTTTAGGAGGGGGAGTCAAAAAACTGATGTGAGGGCCATTGTCTGAGGGTCTCCAGAGGTGGTGTAGGTTTCTCTCTCTCGCCGATGCTGCTGATGGAGATGGAAAATCAGCATCGCAGCTCGTACGGGTGTTGAAGTGTCTCCCGGAGCCATGTGAAAAGATGTGACAAATGGTAGATGGAACTATAAAAAAAAAAAAAAGAATCTGGCTGCATCAGTTTCAGTAGATACCATTTTCTCGTCTCTACAGTAGCTGAGTATACAATCACTGAGTTGTTTTTTTGTTTCATAAATCAGGGCCTTTGTTTGGGGCGTTAGCAGGATAATGAGACACAATCCAGTTGTTTAGAACTCAAACAGATATTATAATAAATTTCCCAATAAAGTATTGCTGATTAATGGATTTTACTGCTTTGTTTTTCTGTAACTGTCAAACTAGAAAGGTCATATAAATAAATACAATGAATAAAATCCGATAAAGATCAGATTGATTGTCTTTCTGAGCGCACCAATGTCTCCAAGGACATTTGTGTCCTTGAAATTACATTACTAATTGAGGCGAACATAATGCCGCCTGGATTACTATTTTTTAATCTTAACTCGTAGCATATTGAGGAAACATTAATGAATGTATCTACCAAGTATCATTGGAGTTTCATTTGTTTTCCCTGCAATATTCGCCCATGAACTGTATTTGTTTGTATCAAGTATCTAAAAACTACAAGTGAATATGATACGACACACTGATCATTTTTTGGGCTCAGCACTTAAAGGGGCAGTAAGCGATTCATGTTTAGACTAAACTAGAGTTGCAATACTCTTGTCTAGCCGCCGGATCCTTTGGATTTCCCTTGTGTTACTTGCACAAGTGACACGAGTAACTCAACCTGCTCTCTTTCAGAGACACGGACTTCAGTGATGTCGGAGGAATGCGATCGTTGAATACCCCCCCCCCAAAAAAAAAAAACTGAGTGAATCTGATCTCGGTTCATCAATTGCTGTGGAAATGTGTCTATTACTCAGCGCTGACACTGTGCAGGGTCAGGTCGTGTCTCTGAGGAGTTGAAGAGCTGCAGTAGCTCAGCAGTGACTGAGGCCGTATGCAATTGCTACATTTTAAATTGTGACAGGATTCATTCTTCATCCTTTTATAATTTCAGGGGATATGTTTCTCAAAACGTTGTATCATCGGTAGTGGCGGTGTTTATGGGGGAAAATGTGCGCGTGATCTATGATACTTTCCGTACGTATGAAAGTGATTTACTCGTCAGATCCTCCAGGTTGAGTCTGACGTTGTGTTTCCGTGCAGTCCGTGGAGTATAAGGCTGCACTAGTCAATAAGCTCCTGGATGAGGAGCACCACTGTAAATACGGCTCTTATGACGGCAGACAAATGAGCAGCAGAAAGACGCAGTGACGTTACTTCACCGCCTGGGAAATCTGACAGTGGTCCGACTATCTGCGTCTGAAAGTGCAAGAGTTAGTGCTCATTTCCTGTCATTTTCTGTCCCAGTGTGCAGATATCACACCACATAAAACCAAGGCAAATTGCAAAGAGAACGCCAGAGAAGCCTCTCTCTCAGCTCCCAAATCAAAGAAAAAGTGCACACACATTACGAGCAGGAATAAGTCGGCGAACCCTGTGAACTATCCCCCACTTAATTCAAAGAGGCAGGTTCTACATCATCTGTAAATCGGAGCCTCCCATTGAGTGTCTCGAGCGGAGATACAAGCTGGCACTCACGCTCTCCCTCAAGTGTGCCTCATAAACCACATTGTTTCCAGCTTATTCGCTCCTCCCCCTGGAGCCGGGCCACGCCAAAAAGTTTCCCTCACAGGCCTGTCCTACTGGGCCTGTTTGGGGACATCTGCTGCCATGTCCAAATATTGTTTTTGGCTGAGCAATCGCTGGCTCTGCTACGGGAGAATAGAGCTGGGAACTATTTTTACCTCAGCGGGATAGACTGTGTTAACATATAAAACAATGCATTTATCCCCCCTGGTCTTCCAGCTGCAGAGGAGGGCAGTAAATGCAGGAGAGTGCGAAACACACACACACACACACACACACACACACACACAAACACACACACACACACACACAAACACACACAATCCGAGCCCGGTGCTTGTGTTCAGGGGGCAAGATGGGGAAGGCAACAGAATGTGTGACCTTTAACCTCTCTGGTTTTGACTTGTGACTTAAATGTGCCACCTGTCTGATATGTACATGAATATCCACACACACACACACACACACACACGCTCACACACACACACACACACACACCACCATCCAATACACTTGTCCTGCAAAAAGAAAAAGTTCCTTCATCGTGAGGATCACAAATCATCATACTGTAGTTTAATAATGTGCTCTGACATTTTCAGACGGTCAAAATAAAGTTATATTCTCCCATATGTCATCCAGCCAACATTAGGCTCATACGTTTCTTAAACATGCTGATATTATCCTACAATTAATGTGCTCCTTCATCGTCCTGCTACATTAAATCATGCTGTGATATAAACACTGTCAAAAAGAAAAAAAGGTAACTTGGCTAGAGAAGAGTTCCCTCATTACTCCTCCCAGACTCTTCAGCTCCGTTCGGCACATTCCCATGAGGCCCCCAAGTGATACTTCATATCCTTTCATCAGGCAAAACAAGGAGAGTGGTCAATTCGTTTTTCTTTTTAAGTTTACAATGGACTTCGTGATGCCACGGCTAATGCAGGGACCTCAGATATTTCAGGGCACTTGGAGGAAATTAGAGTTGGGCTGAGTAACTGTAATGAAAACACTGGAGGGGAAAAGGATCCGTGTTTCCAAGATGAGACATAAATGGCCGCTCACATTGTTTGCCCCGCACATCACATTACAGTACTAACAGACCTCTTCTGCTCCGGGTGGTGGTGGAGGAGAGCTATTAGAATAAAAATAACAAGAAGTCAATCAATTTAAAAGCATAATATCCACTGAGATATTGATGATGATAAAGACAAGCCGATGGTGGATCTCTTCCAAGGGCTTAAATGTTCTGTTTTTCTTCATGCCTTCTTTCTGCGTTCATGAACTGCTTCTTAGTTTATATATATTTGTTTTTCCTGATACAAACAACATCTCAGACACCACTGATCAGACTGAGAGATTATGTAGTTCACCATCATTTGGTTATGGCTTTTCTGAATCAGTGTTGCAGTGATCGACCTGGTTTGTTTGCAAGTCTGAGAAACGGCACTCAGGTCTGAAGTGCAAAGGTTACAGGTGAAAACAAGGCGGCACATTTGTCGTCGTCAGAGTGGGTCACCAAGTGAACTTGGAACACTTGCGTCATGTGTTTGAACAACTTGATAACTTTTGAATAACAGAAAAAAATTCAACTTGCATATTTTGGTGTATCTGTATAAACTACTGTATATGTATGTGATGAGGATTTAACCTCAACTGTGGAAGGAACCAGAACTGAGATACTTAAACTGAATATAAGTATTAAAAATGTATACTTTTATTTTACATCTACTAACCAAATGTATCTACGGCTTCTCTGGAGGCGGCATGTTGGGTACAGTGGTTTTCACCATCGCCTCACAGCAAGAGGATTCTGAATTAATCAGAGCTCAGGTCATCGATGGCTATATACTGTACGTGTTTGTTTTATATAGCGATGACACTGTGCGGGGTCAGTGCTGAGTCACCGCTTTCTGTGCGGAGTCTGCATGTTCTCTCCGTGCCTGTGTGGGTTGTTCCGGTCTCCTCCCACATGTGCAAAGACATGGAGGCCCAGTTTATTGGCGTCTGCCAATGGCCCGTACAGTTGTGAATGACGGGCCGGTGACCCGTCCACGGCGTACGCCGCCATCTCGCCCCACGTCCGCTTCCAAATTCCACACTGGCAGTTTGTGAGATTGAAATGTCTCATCTCCAAGCCGGGTAATAACCCTGATGACATCACTACGACCTCATCACGGTAACTTACTTAGAAAAAAAATGTTTCTCAATATTTTGCTATTTGGTTTTCCCTGGCTGAGTTATACAAACCATGCTAAAGAAACAAACCTTCATGTGTAAAAATGGTGACGTGCCCCTTAGATAAACAAACTACTAAACAAATAAAGCGCTCTTTACAATTTATGGACACACAAAACCTTTACAAATTCATTTACACCAGATAATAACAAAAATAAGCTCTATCTAACAAAAGTATAATATGATTTTAATATGTTTATCATCTACACATTAAGTACATTTGAAGGATTATCCTGAAAATGTTGTCATATACAACAAAGAGAATCAATGGATTCTTGTTTATCCTGCAATAAATCAACTAGTCAGTTCCCTTTGTTCCTGTCCCCTGCTCCCTCATTTCCGTGAGGCTTATGCTTTCCATAAATACCTCGTCTGTCTGCATGTGCTGCTTAAAAGCCCCACACAACCTGTATGGTGTTGTCACTACCTGCATATAATTCATGTCTGCGTGAACGCACACATAATTGTTTTGTGTCTTTTTTACGTAGCTAACACACCGTGCCCATGAGTCATTGGCTGGATATTGTTACTCCGCTGTTCTCACACAATTGGTTAAATATCACACATGTACCTGTGACGCAGGCCGTCGTGTCACCGAGTCATTATGTCAGTGTGTAAAGCGATACCGCCACCACCACAGGTTTCTGGAAGTATTCATGGTTTGTTTGCAGAGTCAACAAACACGATCATCAGAGGTTGGCCCGCATCCAACGGCCAGACTGTCATAAACAAAACTTTCTGGGAAGGGACATACCAGGGATTTACTGTAATCATTAGGGGGAGAAAAAAAAAAGAACGTCTCTTTCAGAAAATGTCAGAGAGGGGACCACAAATGCAAATTCAGTGTTAGACAAAGGGAAACCTGTGTTTGGTCGCTAGGAATGAATTCCAATAGGGAGGGTCAGAGGGAGCGTGAGCAGAGAACAGAGCAGTACGATGTTTTACTCAAAGAGGACAACAGACAACTTCCGTGCCCCCCTAGTGGCTCCAGGCGGTATTGTTGTTTGGTCATCGTCGTAGAGACGCTGCATCAGCAAGACGACGATATGGAGCCGGCTCCTGAAGAGCGTGAACATCATGGCTAACTCAATGGCAGCAGTCTGGCTACTGTCCAAAGCAGAAAACAACTGTAAAAAAACATCACAATCTAAACAAATGTCCAGTACTATTAATAAGTAGGCTAGTAATCTACTAGAAAGAACAGCATCTTGTTTTTGAAACCTCTCAAGTCCCAGAGAGCTCTCCATGTCCGTCCAAGGTTCATTCTTGTTTTATCTCTTATCTCTCGGAATTTTTTCCCTCCATCCACAGGATTCTTCTCTCTCTTGTGAGGTTGAGTTGTTTTTGTCAACTTAGAAGTTCCACCGTCTGCCATTACCATCACTGGGGATGGATACTAGGTGGACGCTGTTCTCTCCCTTGTTTTGGTTAGGCAATGGGTGACGGAGTTCCCCTGTGCCGTAAATCCAGTTCAAATAATTTTTTCCATGAAAAGACACCAAGATGGCAGATGATGTCATTTTTCTATCGCCACTACACTGTGGCGATACACTGACTACATCTTTTCTTTATCTTTATTAATGTTATCATGTCATCTGGAGCATATTTACATGCTGTCATTGGTGTTAAGCTCAAAGCACCACGGTTCACAGCCAATTCATTTTGTTTAAAAGCTCTAATTGTCACAGTTCATTCATTCTCCGCCTGCCCTTTCAATATTACTATATCACTGACTCACCTAATCCCTAATCAGCTCTCAGTATTTACACTGGACCATTTCCACTCATTCCCTGCTAGATCGTCTATTGTGCTTTCCACGCTGCAGCGTTTCAGCCTTTCTTGTCTGGTTTTTCCTTCCTGTCCTGCACCAAGTGATTTGTTACAATTTTACATTCACCCTCTTAATGAACAATACACTGAATATATCTCTATATCAGCAATGTTTTTATAGTTACTTCAATATTAGAGCTTGACCGATATTTTGTTGGCTGATGCTGATACCTAATATTAGAGAGCAAAACATTTCCAATAGCAACATATTGGCTAACAAAAAGATTGGTGATGTCTTTATCAAACCCTTTTGACAAAGAAACGTTATTGAGGCTTGGCATTTTACAGTTTAACCATAAACTTAAACTAAATAACAAAATAATAAAAATGAAAACAAAAATACAATCTCATATAGGAAAGTAAATTATAAATCTTTTATGTAAATCTAAATATCGTTACTGCATCGTTTATTCTGTAAAATAACATTTTTAAAATGAGCGTATATCGGCAAACTTGATGCAGATTCATATCGGCCGGAAATATCGTTCAACTGATATATGAGTTGGGCTCCGATCAATATTTTGTTGTTGTTTTTTAAAGATTTGTAGTATAGATTGCCCTCTGCCTTTGTGATTTTAAATGTGAAAAGTCTCAGTCGGAGCAGCACAGCATATTGAAATATATAATAATTCCCCCCTGATCCCAGTGAGACAGAGACATCGTGAGAGACAGAGGCTGTTCTTCAGTCTCCAGAGACTGTTCGGCTATCTGCCCCCCCCCAATCTGTCTTGAATTAGACAGCAGTCACCACCATATAAATACCCACTTATCATCTCAGTAGTTTATCCTCCCCTGATACGGGCCCGAGATGACAGAGACAATAGTGGACGCCCATTGCACCAAGTACCCCTGGAGGCATGTCTCAACTCATGGGCTGTATTTAACTTTTATCACCCAAGGAGATGGATTGGCTGCTCCCCGCCCTTATTTGGTGGTTCAGTGTGAGTGTGTGTGTGTGTGTACAAGGGGCTGTGGTTGTAAAGTGAAGGCAGCGCGGCTCAGTCAGAGCGGAGCCAGGTAACTGAGGAAAACTACAGCTAATTTGCCAGAGAGCTGCTCTCCGAGAAGAAACGTGACTCATGGCAATTTTTATTTTTCTTGATTGCGGGTTTTTTGTTGTTGTCATGATACAGCAACTTGTGGCCCCGGTAGATTCATTTTGTTCTCTAGGTTTTAGAAAAAAGTTTGTGAGTGCATCATCCAGTGTTGGCCAGCATCTGCTTGACTACAGTTCAAGTTTCCACTCAATGAGTTTTATTGACCTTGGGCTGCAAAAAATAATAAATTAAAAAAAGTTTAGAGAAAAAGGATTTCAAGTGGCTGCTGGGTTAGTATTCTTTTAAACGATGTAGAAAAATCTTTGCACTATAACCTAATCTGAAAAATCCAAGGACAGGGGGAAAAGACAATGTCCCATTAATACATGTAAGTATAAGGTGTGATGATGTCGCTGGGCAGGACACTGAACAGCTGTACCAGCAGTATGTGTCTGGGATGTATGGTGGAGAAGCGCAATATACAGAAGTGCTACATGAATATTTATGAATTGGGGAATGTGACTCATAGTAGCACTTTGAGCCGTAGTTAAGGCCAGAAAAACGTTATATAACCGGCATTTACCATTATTTCTACATGCAAAGACGTTTCGCGCCGCCAAAAAAAACTGGTAGGTGTTTGGATGCAAGTCAGTTATTATAACGTGGTCCACGGAGCGGAGACTCTTTTATGAGGGGAGTCGTGTTATTCCCCGCAGCCGACCCTCAGCTGCAGCTGCATCAGTATATTTTGGCCTCACACCCGGCTCAAGTGCTACACCTGTCATGTGTGCCCTTTCACCGTGCAAGGACCTATTCTCTGTGGACAGGAAGTTCATTTCCTCAGAGGATGGAGCCACACCTATTGAATTTGATAGTTTCCAGATTATTCTCTTTTTTCCCCACCCATGCACGTGAAGAAGCTATTTTCTGCTCTTCATGCTTTTCTTTGCTGCACCGAAAAAGGATGTTGTTGTCGTTGTCCTTTACACTCACTCAACTTGAGAGATGTTTCCATGATTTTCTTTGATGTTACAGTCAGACACTCAGCATATCCCCAGGCACATATACACCAATAAAAAACGTTGTGCAGATCTGTAGGTGGTGGAGAAGAAGAAGATGATTGACCTCTTACAGTAAAAAAAAAAGGAAGAACAGAAGCTGCTTTACACTCTCGATGCAGGAGAATGCGTCCTGCGTTGACCTGTTTCCCTGAAGCGTTCAGAAGGTGATAATTGAAATGTCATCACTCTGTCACAGCTTACACCTCATGAGATTGTTCTGCGGATTCATAAACAAGACCAACACTGTATCATAAGCTCATCTTTGTTCTCACTTTGACTTTCCGCCATTTTTCTTGTGGCATGAGAAACACCAAGCAAACCCAACAAAGAGATGCAGTGGAAATGTGGTTTCATGGCAAAAAAGAGACGGCGGAGCAAGACGAGGACGTCTATGGAAAACACGTGTCCATCACATAGGGAGAGAGAGAGGGAGAGAACAGAATATGAGGCTATTGCAAAAGAACAGTCCTTGAAAGTCCCTGCATTGTGCCGCTCAGGCTCCAGTCAAGCCACCAAAGGGTTAACGTCTCCCAGGCAGAAGTAAACACAAAGAGCCGGGGACTGGAGCTTCTCCTGCCGCTGGAGCTGAGGCGTGACCCTTGAGATAGGCACCGGGGCTATCATGAGGGCGTCTCCCTGAGTGACTGGCCCCGAGAACAGAGAGGTCTTTGTGTGCGGGGAAAAAAAAAATGTGCTGAGCCAAGCAGGCCCTCACCCCCACCACCCACCCCAACTCCCCCAACCACTTTTCTCTCTCTCTCTCTCTCTCTCTCTCTCTCTCCCTGAAGACACACACAAATGCTCATACACACACTTGTCTGTATTTACCAGCAGCAGTCCCAGGGGATGAGGCCCTCTCTCTCTCTCTCTCTCTCGCCCTCTCTCCAGCTGGTGTTAGGTTATAGAGGGACACACAGAGCCTTGTGGTTCGTACAGAAAGCTAGGATATGTTAAGCATTGCATTCTGGAAGGCATTGTTTTTATGTTATGCTTTTATATAACCTGCCGAGAGAGAGAGAGAGAGAGAGAGAAAAAAAAAAGAGAGAGAGAGAGAGAGAGAGAGAGAGAGAGTTTCAAACACTCTTGGTTTTCAACTTAAAATAACTACGGGGGGAAGAAACATCATCCTCCCTGGCAACTCGCCTGCTCTTCATCTCTAAACCATTATAAAGATGTGCACAACAAAAGCTCTGTGTTTGTCGTCCCGCTCGCAATTACAAGAAACAACAGGACAGAAACAAAACAAAAATATAAACGGACACGTCCCTTTTATTTACTGTCCGGGCGAAATGAATACGTTTCACACGAATCGGGCCATGGAATAGCTCTGAAATTAGACATGAGGGTGAAGACACGGCAGCGTCGCACTCGGTCCACGCTCAGTGTGGTGTGCTCTGGGAACACAAACAATATGGCCTCGATCCTTTGAAGAGACGTGACAATCCCAAATTAAATTAGCCTCACAGTGTTCTCAGACAACTCGGCCCGTGCAAATAGAGGGCAGGCAGTTTGTCTGCAAGTGGTTTGGGTTGAGCGTGTTTAAACACACACTGGCTGTCACTGTTTACAAAAGCAGAAACAAGCATGTGCTGCCTGTGTGAACAGAAAGAATGCCCCAGAGGTGACAGCTGTAACTGTTTCTGACACATCATCACATCAACTGATATCAGCTCGGGCCCCTGCGGCACAACACACCGTAGTGAGCTGATGTCTTCACGAGGCTCTGGACGGGTCCGAATCTGAAAACGTGAATTCTCTGTTGTTGTTGTTGTTGTTGTTGTTGTTGTTGTTTTTGTGAGGCCATGTGTTTCTGCGTACACACATGTAAGTATACGCTCCTTTTAGCCTCCTCGCTGCCCCTGGCTACACAAAGCAGCTGCCTGGGGGAGATCGCTCCAGAAACACGGTGACAGAAAAGTGAATCACAGTTTACGTTGGGTTGCTCTCTCCCCCTCCGGAGGAGAGAGCATGAGAAGAAAAAGAGAAAGAAAAAAAGGGTCAAGTGCTGAGCTCCATCATTGCCTCTGGGGCTCTTTCTATTGTCCATGCTGAGTTAACCTTTGGGGACTATCAGTGGGGTTAAAACAGTGGTGTCTACTCATAGAGTCGGACTTTTTTGGGGGGGAAGTATAATGGCCATGCGATTTGTACTGGCTGACTATGAAAAAAAGATTCAGATTACTACTTTTATTTATTTACACGTGATCCATGTGTCTGCGACGGTGCGGGCATCGTCCAGCTGGTCTGTCATTTTGCATCGACTGAGCCACCTCAACAATGAAGCGTGAAATCAGTGTAGTCTCCGGCTGCCTGGATTGATTCCTCCATCTAATCATGAGTATTGATGTCATAAATCCTCTCCTTCAGCATTTAGACCATCATGACGTCGTTCATCATCATATTCTAGCTTTAGTGTAACCTGAGTAAAAAACACCCATACGGTATCTACGTGCGACAGTATCCATGAGTACTCCAGGCTCCCGAAACTAGAATAAGATGTTTACATGCACAAACATTAGTTGTCCTGGGTCGTTTCCCCAGCAACATTTTCTAGTTATCAACCCTCTGAGCCCGAAACTGTGGTATGCGACAGAAAATGCGTCTTGTTATTAAAGTCCTCATAACATTTGATCAGTTAATGCCAGCAACTTACGGTTTGTCTTGACGGGAAGAGAACTCTTGCGCCCTCAGGCAGGGCTTCCGTGCGATCGTGGCCCTTTCAGAAGATTTGTAGTGCGGACTGGAACTTCAGTGTCTTTTGGGAGACTTTGTACGACATGTCCACGATGATAAATCCAACATTGAAGGACTTTGATGATCATTTTTATCCCGTTTTTCAAGACGTAAAAGGTTCCCGTTGTTGTTGTTAGCGGACTTCTAGCTGTCCATTTTAGATCCACTTGACCAATCAGAGGCTTTGTTACAAATTTGTACCAATTAGACGCTGTTTTGTCGACTGGTCGAAAAAAACAAAGATTTTACACTGAAAACAGGACCTCTCACTCCTCCTGTTTACTCCTACTACTACTACTGACACTCCTCTGTGTCACTGCAGACAGGAACTGCTTTGCAGAATGGCACAAGTGACTTATTTGTAGAAAAATGTACATAACTTTTGATTTGCATTAGTAAGAATGTTTTGGATTGTTTTCCCTCATAGCCAAGGCTTTAAAGAACAGCTTTCAAGAGGGAAACATCTTCTTAATTTTCGTTTGGTGTTTCATTAAAATGAATGTCTGTGAGATTCAAATTCCGTTTTTTGTTTTTCTTCTATCTTTATAGTCATATAACTATTTATACATATGATATCACTGGAGCGTACATATTCTGATAGCCTAGGTTGTCCTGAAAAAAAAAAGATGTGTATAACTTAACTGTACATTACGGGGTTGAGGTTTGACAAGCATTATTACTCCAACACCATTAATGGGAAACTAAAAGACATTTTCTTGCAAATGACGCCCAGTCTGAAGCTGTTTTCAGACACGAACTCAGGAAAATGTCTGGAAAATTGTGTCCAAACAGAAAGCAGCAGGAGATTGTCCGAGTCAGACGCGTTCACAACAGCAGTTACATTTCTGGAACGTTCAGCGTTCGAGCGTCCACTCGCTCGCCATGAATAATGTGGACATTTTCCATAAATTCTATAAGGGTGGCTGGCAGGAAACGTTTCAGAAAATGTCCGGAGTGACATTTGCATTCTCACAAACAGCCCCTCAGTGCATGTCTGAAAGCAGCTTGACGAACACGTTTCGTAGTGGCGACGGTTAGTGGACTAGGAGGGAATCGAAAAAGAAATCGGTGATGTGGTTCACTTGCTGAAAGTAAAACTGTGTGCTTAATAATATTTTCACGCCCTTACTGTTTGTGTGTAATTGCAGAAAAGATGCGCAGGCCATTTCAATTGTCCATAAAGTTTTAATGAAAAATAAGAAACAGCAATGTACCCATTTAACAACAAAAGAAATTAAGAGAAATTGTAAGATTTTTCGAGAGCCAAGCTCTTATGTACAGCATATTGCACTAGAAAAAGAACAAACATCCCCGGTCCGCCTCCATCCCTCCATCGCTCCATGTCCTGCGCTGTATGAAAACCGTGCAGCAGACACAGAGCGGTCCCAAAGATAACACAGTCAATGTTTTCACAAAAAAAACAAAAAAAAACCTGCTACATCTGGACTGGGTCTCACTTCATAGAGCACATGAATGTGAAATCCTTGAGACCACTCTGAATGTAAAGAAAGCAACGTGAAGACAGTACAAACTCCCTGCGCGCGCACAGCACGGGAGCCAGACATAAGTTCCACTGTTCAGTTCATGTATTAAAAGAGATATTGTGGTTTTCACTCCATTAAATTACATTCAAACCCTTAGGATACAGATTTTTTTTCCCCCGGAATGTTGGACATGCATTTTTTTACTCCATTTACATATATTGAAAAAAGCCCTTGAACTGAGAGTGACACAGCAGAACTGGCAATATCCAAAATTCAAAATGCCACAACACTAGAAAAAAAAAAAAAAAGCAGTCATAGAAAAGCAAAAAAAGTCATGTTGTAGTTCTTCGTCCTCTTACAAAAGGTGTGGAAAAATTTTGCAAATGTTTTAATATATAAAGATAGCAACAATAGCTGTGTCAAATTCATGTCTAATGTATAAAAACACCAAATCACTTAGCACTTGACAGATAAGATGCACTCTTTCTTGGATATTTAAAAAAAAAAAAAAAAACTGATTGAAGAAATTTGATAGTAAAGACACTGAAGGTTGAACGCATAATATAATGTTTCACTTGAGTCAGGGCTGCAACAGTGGCTCACATCAACACCACACTGACCGAGTGGCTGTTCAACCCGTCTCACATAAGAAATAATACTGGGCACCATGGTGGCTCATTCCTCCTTCAAATGTAAACCCACATCCCTGCTAGATCGTAGATAATAAAGCACAGAAACCCCCGATGAACTCGGCCAATCCAGCATTTTTACAGGTGTTAAAAAGTTTCAAGAATCTAGAGGGGGAAGTTCAGCACAGGAGTAGAAAGTAGAGAGGTGCAAAATACAGTATACAGGTAAAAAAAAAAAAAAAAAGAGTTGTTTTTTTTACAGTGCACATTGATTGCAAACAGTCGTATCTGAAATTGAGAATGTTTTTGCGTGGTGAAACTTGCCGTTCGTGCTGAGAGATGGCAGAGGTTGAGCCTGTGCCTCGTGAGCCGACGTGAGGAACCAAACCGATAATGTCTTTTTTTTATTTCGTATCGAGGCACGATGAACAAGCCGCGCTGTCCGTGCCAACTCTTATCGTGTCAAGAGCACGTTGATCTCACAGGGCCCGAGTGAAACGAGAGCTGGGACCAGTGACTTTGGGTAATTATGCCAAGTGTCGTTGATGACGGCGGCGATAATGTGGCGGGGTCTGCTGTTCACAAGGCACATTTTGTACATTTGATTGTCTGCTGTTCACGTGATTCGTTAAAGAGACTCACACCATGTGTGTGAGAACACACACGAGGCACATGGCTTTAGTCCAACCTCTCCACACACACACACACACTCACACGCACACAGGTCTCAAGTACACAACTGAATGCACATAAACGAGGAGAAGGAAAGGACTGTACACGCTGAGCAAGAGAGAGAGCATCTATACAGTAACACTGAGCCAATATACACAAAATAAATTAGAATAAATTATCTCAGAAAGAAAATCAAACTAAATGTTCTCAGTGGACAGGGAGTAGTTAAACAGGAGAGTGAGAGTAAGAGGCTTTGGACTGAAGACCAGAGTGCGTGGCGATTATCTGGACTGGCTCAGCGTTCAGTGTTTGCAGGAAACAAACTTTTGGTTCAGCTATTGACATAGTTAAAGGACCAGTGTGTAGGATTTAGTGGCATCCAGCAGCATGTGGGAGAAACCACAGTGGCCTTCAGGTGACACATTCAAAATGTGAAAGGAACTCTGCAGACCGGGGGTTGGGTTTGTCTGTTACCGTAGAAACATGACAACATCAGTGTGTGAGCGAAATGAAAACAACTACTCGATTCATCGAGAAGAAATTATATGATGATGATGATGAAAATAATTGTTAGTTGCAGCTCTAGATTTAAGCAACCATTAGGGGATGACAACATAACTAATTAAATATCTACTGAGAGACCGTTCTAAATCCAACACACTGGACCTGACATTCTTGTTACACACTTCCACGCAGATGTCGAAAAGTGAAAAGGTCTCATGAAATGTCTTTGCCTGTTCAGTACGATGGACGAGTAGACGCATCGATGCAGTCCTCACTCAAAGGTGGATTTTTTTTTAGCAAAACACATCTCGTGAAAAGCGTTGGGTTATTAACTACTCCCTGAAGAAAACGTAAAGCATGAAAAAAAAACCATCAGTGTCTTCAAAAGTTCATATCATGAAACTACAACAGACTGAAATAAAACATCAAATGAGGATTTTTTTTTTTACCCAACATCGTATTTAAAGTCTCCAAAGACTTTTTGTTCCTTGATAAACCTTACAGCTCTGTCGTAGCACAAACGCCAACGTAGCAGTTGTCGCACAGGGGGCGTATAAACCCTCTCCTATCCCCGTATGTGTGTGTGTGTGTGTGTAAGTGTTTGTAAAAGGGTTTTGAAAATGTACACAAACTGTGTTGACCAAGTTCTCAGTGAAGTTTGGTGAAAGAAAGCACTTGAATCAGAGGTTAAACTTTGGGCACGTGTATTAGCACTACAGGTCAGAATCAGTGCTCGTGACATTTACACCTGGAGTGAAACAAAATTAAAATGCATCTCTGTGTTTCTAACCCAAAATGTGTCTGTGGCACGTTCTAAAAGAGGAGCGTTCCACTGACAACATGTTTTGGGAAATGTCCTGCTATGGATGTCAGTTTGATTGCAAATGCAGCCAAATCCCTAAGATTTGTCTTCATGTCTACTGCCTTGAATATTGCTCACACCTAATAATGCTGATGAACGTCATCTCTCTCTCTCTCTCTCACACAACGGGGCAAAAATTTGCGATTGTCCTCTCAGCCAGAGAAAGAAATCCTGAAAGGCTTCCGAAAGGGGATGAAATTCATCCAGAGCCTCTCAGCACTCTGATTGTTCCCGGTTCCCTGATCGCAATCCCACGAAGGAGACTTGTTTCCACTTTGTGCTTATTTGGTTTCACTATTACTGCACATTTTTAGAAAGAGTAAGCACACACTCCTAAATACAAATGACTGCAAATTTGAAAGAGTAACCGCAGTTAGGATGTCAGGTCTTAAAGTGACATACGCCTAAATTCAAATATACATCCATTAATCCACGAGATCCGAATATACACGGCGGGACCTAAGAACACGAGTGGTACTGGAGATGGAGAGGCTGATGGATGAGACCAGTAAAAAGACACGGGCTGATTTAATGTCCCTGCGTCTACAGTGGAAGCTGCTAAAACACGTATCAAAACTGACCAACAGTGCAACACCAGTGTGTTAAAATGCCACAATGTCATGACAACCATTTTTTTTTTTTTAAATCGCCAGTGTGGAACAGTAAAGGATAAGTACAGGGCTTATTATTTTTCTGAGAATAAATTAGAAATGTGCCTTGAGTCCTTAAGGTTTTGATGTCAGTATCGTCAGCACAGAAATGTCCACGTCCACAGTGTGTCGCCAAAAAAAAAAGGTGGCCTCATCTTAAAGATCGATCTCTTTCGTGTGACGTCCTCGATGCAGAAGAGTGTGTACTGTGGCAGGAGAGAATAAGGCATTCCCTGGACTGATGAAGGTTCTTCAAGACCAAATAAAAAGTAGCAGTTTACTGTACAAAATAGGTAATCTTACAAATATTTCGAAAATATCTCTTCAAACGCAATGGCTTCTTCTCAGAGAGGAAGGAAAGAAAAACGAAAAAAAAGAAGAAAAAAAAATTGATTTCAGTCTCCGTCCAGCGGTGACCAAGTGTTGTCTTCATCTCCTCTTCATATTCAATTAACAAAAAACAAAATCCAAACCCGTGTTCCATCTTACAGTGCCATCTTTAAAAGTCTGGTCCCTTGTTTCTGCTGAGGGAAAGCAAGGGGCCGAGCAGGAAGTCCCCTTCATCTCTGCTCTCCTCGCAGGCGTGGGATGAGGGGCTCTCGTGGAAACAGAAAGCCAAACAGGGCCATCGTGAGACGCATCCACACGGGCAGATTTTGTCTCTGGTGCCGCATCAACTGTAAAGAAGACAGAAGAACGAGACACAACGTCGTTAACGCCGAAGCATCAAAACAGTCATTTATTAATTGGTTGTGAAAATCACTGCAACACAGCCTGATTTCCTCATAACAGTTTTTTTTCTTCTGTAGAGCCTTGTGAACTGTGGTAAACCCTTTGAGATGAAACCATATGACCAAGAAGGGCCGAGTGTTTCCACAACATCAGCTTGTGTCAAAACAAACACGCCTGTGACACGCACATCTCGCACAGATACCTGCGCAGCGCGGTGTCTGTGCAGCGGCTCTCGTTTCCCGGACGGTTTAAGTGTAATACTCGTTGATTTGCATGTTTATTTCTGAACTCAATAAAAAAGCTGATGAAAGAATGGAAATGACCAGGCTGACAACTGTAAAGCAAGACTTTCTTCTTCTTTTTTTACCCACGGGAGCTGCCATTCGTCACCCTAACTTCTTCCCCCGGGGTCGAGACGGCCCCCTTCTTTTATTAAACCTCGCTCTCTTCACTCCTCAACGAGACGCTCAAAGCGAAATGCTTTCAGAGAGTGCGCTGCACATTTCATCACAGCTCTCTCGTAATAGCAAAGTCAGCTGGATAATTACCCCCCCAAAAAATGTAAAAAACGCAGCAAGGGAAACTGCAACTGCCCCCACCCACGGAGCTGCCTTGTCTCAGCTCTGTCATTTTTCCATTGGGGTGTATAACCCTCGTCATCTGCAGACAGATGAAGCGGCTCATGCTGCCTCCTGTAATCCCCCTCTTCCCCCCTCTCCTCGTCTCTGATCCTGCACAGATCCCACTGGCTTTCTGAACATTTGGAGATATTGCAGCCTGTTGCATAAGCACCGTCTCTCTCCATCAAGGTCTCTACCAGCCCAGCAATCAGAGTCTGCCACAGGCTATTTGATGCCGAACAAGCAGACTGAAATGAATTGAACCAGCACCACTAAATGTAACCCTAATTGTCCTTAATTGCCTTTAATGCTACACTGCTGAGCTTATTTAAACAGTACGCTGGCTCGCTCCACATGGGGCTCCCTCTTTTCGCAGAGGTTCAGCGAGAATGACTTTTTTATTTTATTTCCGTTTTAACATTTTTAAGGTTAATGGATCACGTACAATTAAGAAAGGTATCTGTGCATTCTTGCTCTTTAACTTAATGTTAAGGCGGGTTAAATTTTGATTAATCACAACAGCAGTTAAAACAACAAATGCAACGTGCTTCCCACAAACAGAAACACCACACATTAGCCCACACCAGCGATGTCTCCCTTGGAGAAACAAGTGAAAAGGCCGAACAACAATAGCAGAAGCGAGAGAGCGGAGAAGGGATTGGCTCACTTGTGGTTTTTCTCCCCACAACAGCAGAAACTGCAGGTAAAAACAAACTGGAGTACAGACAGCAGACACAGAATTTTTTTTCCCCTCTTATCTGCACGCACAGCGGCAGTCAACGGGACAACTGAGGTATTGTGGGTAGCCGTCATGTTACTGGCTGCGTCTATAAGTGTGTGAGTCAGACTCTATTATTAGACGAGCATATAAACAGCCGACCCAGTCTACCCAGACACAGCCGTGCTGCTCGCTGCTGCTCGTGACAGTCACATCGATCTCACCTGCTATTCCTCAATCTTTGCAAAGTCTTTGTCAACATCTCTAATCACATATCTTTTTCTTTAATTATTATTCTTTCTGTCACTCTTTTTTGTTGGCTCTCTCCTACTCGGTTAACCACAAAGATGGGAAAAAAAAACTTATCGACCACACCTTATTGTCCACACAGACCCCATGGCAAAACAGTCACTGGAGCAGATAAGAAACTTGATACCCCTCCCAGTGTGTACTTATTAACCAAGTCCACGGTCATGTGACTAATGTGAATTCTTAGTCACACAAGTTACTGCTCTCCTAACACGGCTTAAATGTTATCAGTCACACTGCGGTACCCAACATGTTGGCTCCTTTGTCACATTCATGAGGCGTCTGTAAGATTCTGACACAACTGCAGCCACGTTTCAAAGTGGATTGTATTTTTTCACAGGCATAATTAACTGCACATCGTGAAATACACAATGTGTGTGTGTGTGTTTAGCTGTTCCCTCAGGGGCTTTGCAAACAGAGCCCGATTCCCTTCATCATAACCCTAGCCCTGCACAGGTCCCAGACTTTGTCATGCTTCGTGTGGTATGTAACGTTCAGTATAACACAGTTATTTGAAGTAAACAAAGTCTGTCTTCTTTTAGGTAAAGGACACAGTAGGAGTCGTTTCATCTTCCCTTTCCCTTAAAAAACATCGGGAGCCTTTTCTTTTCTTTTGATATGTAGACCAGGAAATATAACATGCTAATATTCCTATTGTATGTAATGACAAGGTATCAGTTCTACTGTGACACAGAATTAGCAGCAAAGTCTGTAAACCTCTTCCCAGACTGAGATACCGTTTCAGTGTTTTAGAAGCCAAAGACGACAATATTTCAACACTGACGGTGAGAAAGACGGACTCCCAATGTCCCACCGGAGAATGAAATTAGACATGTACATATTAGTTTCTTAGTTTTCGGTATCCTGTATGAAGTGACTCAACTTTGCTCATTAGTGAATTAGGATTTTTTTTTTCCCAGCAGTGTGGCCAAGAAAGTGGTTGAATCGCTGCTCAGTCTATTTTTATCCGGTGCGAGTTGTGGCCAATCCAGCTGCAAAAATGTTCTGCCCCTTTCTTCCCAGAGAGCGAGCCACAAACTGGCACAGGGTCGCGCGGATTCCTGTCTCTAATCAAATAAAAGCTGACACATGTGTATGTGTGTGTGTATGTATATATATATATATATATATATATATATATATATAAATTAAATAATAAAAAAATTAAATTAAATGTTCACATGAAACACACAAACACAAACTTTTCTATGCGAAGTCTACAAAATGTAGTTTAGGTCGAAGCCGCCCCATTAGACCCAGTGTACGGCGGCTTACGTCATTTAACATTCATGAGCAGCACAGATCTGAGCTGGGTAATTTTTCTGCTTGTTGGCTGGTTGTCTTATGTGCAACCAGCTGGTGACAACGCTCGACCTCCATGTTTGTTTTGCTCTGATGTCACGTCTGACACCAAGTGCATGACCCCGTGTCTTGACTACATCGTCTGGTGTGTGTGCGCTCGATTAAAACATTTAAAGTGTGTTAAATCTGTCATTATGTCTGGGGTCTCCCACATTCTTCAAATCTGTTAAGATCTCAAAATACTGTGTATTTTGATAAAGATCCACTTCACTGCTTGGAAGGGGGGCTTACCAGTTCAACGTGATCCTGTTGGAACTTGTCTCCGATCTCCCGAAGTTTACGGCCAATTTGCGCCTCGACGCTCACCCCCGCATGCTCCTCCGCCCTCTCTGCCATCCTTTCATCTTCCTCCCCTCTGCCCTCTGCCTCCTCCTCCTCTTCTTCATTCTGCCTCTCTCCCCGGTCCTCCATAGGCTCAAACTGAGCAGGGAAATGTGAACGTAATCCAGCGCTGCCTAAAAGAGAAACATCAAGCTTCTTCAAACTTGTGCTGTTGGATCTCTAAAAGTTGTTGATGTTGTCAAAATGAATATAAAGTAGAGGCAAAGAGACATCAGCTATATCAGTAGGATTCAATACAAGTGGGTTTCAGTTCAGTAAAAGCATGTTTTACTTCTTAATCTCACAGAAAAAACTACTAATATTATTAATATTATTGGCCTCAATCACAGCAGTGTCTGGCCAGATTAGTCAAACAGAAAGAATGTCATTGACACTGCCGCCATAATGCTGAAACCCAAACAGGTTTTATCAGATCTTCCCATGGATGGAAATATTACAAGGCAGGCACTCAAAGTACAACTGATGAGTCCACAAACAAAAGAGGGAGAGAGTGTGAGTGTGAGTGTGAGTGTGTGTGTGTGTGTGTGTGTGTGTGTGTGTGTGTGTGTGTGTTGGTAGGTGGAAAACTCGAAACACCTTATTAAATCCACAATAGCCAAAGTGCACTGCCGCTTTTCTGTAGGATGTGTCACTGAGTTTACTCGTTGCCTCAAGCATGTGTTTCTAGAGTCATGCCACTTGGAGGGAAAACAATTGTTTTATGTGTTATCATGGTTGAGGGATTCTTTTGGCACTCTTCCACTCCGAGGGCCAAGATGTGTCTAAGGAACCGAGCGGCCCGCACCGTGATTGGGGAGGACGAGATGGTGCGGAGCCAAGTGCATGACATCCATTACCGGTTAGTTCACAATGAATGACAAGGTAACAACAGTCAGTGAGTGGTGTTTATGTATAGTTGACTTTAAACCCAGAACAACATGTACCACTCGCACAACAACGGCATTCTACTTCTACATTGGTTAAATTCAGTTAGGGGTGCTGTCACACTGATTTGATGAGGCACGGGGGAAAACGATATTGGATTTAATGCGATTGGACAAATTAATGTGGCTATGTATGTATGAAAGTATTGTCTGAAATGATTTTTTTCAAGGAGTGTAAATTGAATATGCAAAAAAAATTGAAATGGCAGGAATTTGATTATCATATATCAAATTAGGGCTTAAATGAAATATATATTATAGAGAATTACCTATTGTCCTTCTACAAACTCTAGGGAAAAGGGAGCACAGAACTCCTGTTTTAGCACTTTATTACATTTCGGACCTTTTAAGTCCTTATCAGCCAACGACAGCCGTTTGGTTCTTCTGATTCTGGTTTAGTCTCTTCGAAAGGCCTATTTTTCATGTTTTCAGCATTCATATTATGCTACAAGGGCATCTCCCGATAACAAGGAAAAATAATTTTTAAACTTGTCTCTTTTGCAGTAAAAACACAAATGGAACTCACTTTGTCTCATAGTCCAAGAATAAAAAAAAAGAATCTGATTATGAAAACAGAGAAAGAGTTTCATTCATTTTTGTGCTCGGAAAGGAATGACTAATAGTGTGAGGTTACACTACATATGCATCATCCTATGCTGTAGACTCCTTTTCTAAAATCGATAAGCCCGGATCACTTCAGCGGGATCAAAATATCTCATTCCTCCTTACCATGGAAGGGTATGCGGGGCTGCCAGTGCAAGCTGCAGGGCGGCATGTTGATGCCAATGCTGTTGTTGTTGTGACTCTGCGACGCAGGCACGGCAGCGGTGACGGCAGCAAGGGCCTGTCCGGCTGCAATCGGCCTGGCTTGGTCTTCGTATTTGATGTCCCTGAAGGACGATCCCCAGAGCTGCGAGATGGGCTGTGACATGTCTTCCTCCTCATCGTCCATCCGACGCCTCAGCGGTAAACTCCCTGGAGGGAAGAAGGGGACACGAGATGTTACCTTTAGATTCAGATGACAATCATCTGTGTTTTGAAAGTATTTTGTGAGTATAAGTACTGCGTTTGACCCATATGTGCTGTATATGTTTGTGATCTTTGCCTGGCAGGTAATTTGGGTGTGATTTGTTTTTCAAATGCCAAATATCATCTTGTTATCGGTGGAAACTTTGCCCTCTGGCAGATGGAAAATGATCTCATCCTGTCTACATTAAATGGAAATAAATCATTAGTCATTATAATGCCCACTAAGAGGCTTATGTTGTGTGAGGTAATACTGAAAACAAACAAGAAGAGATGAATCGTCTCAGAAGCACAGATGGGACTGGCAATGGAAATCCATATGTAAAAAAAACATACATGCAAGAGGCCACATGTTACTACAGCCATCGTCTCTTTTTATACAGTGATGAGTAGCAACAGGACCCAAACGTATGGAAACACCCTGTACAGGGAGACACAGTGGGCGGCTAAAAATGCCACGCCAGATTTGCCACCCTCCCGCAGCTACTTTTGCCAAGTTGTCCTTGATAATGTGCCAAATTGTAATTGATCAACCGGAGAGGTTTTTTTTTTTTTTGTTCAATCAGAATTACCTTAATCTGAAACTGTGTGCCACAGGGCAGAGCACAGTCAGGATTATGTTCTCAATTTTGCAGCTCAACATTAAGACCTATGCTGGTTTCCTCTTTCTCAACCACACAATCACTGGATAGTTGCCGTCAACATACACACATACACACACAAACACACTCACACACACACACGCCAGCAGGTGGTGTGTGAGTGAAGCCTCAGTGAAACCAAAGTTCTGGCTAGACTGTCATGTGCTGCGCGCTACGGCCGCTTCATGAGGGAGATAACGAGTTTCACTCACTCCATCCTCAACTGTGCCCGCTGAAAGCAAACGCCCGCGCGCTCTTCCTCATTGGCAACCCGCCACAATCTGAACTACTGTTGCATCTCTTTTGGTCAAGGGTGTCTGTGTTTTTCCTTTATTGTGCAAGTGGAGACAAATGGGCCGTGTTGCCTGGCAAATGCAAAAGTTGAAACTGGATACCCTGGTATTGTGTTTACCGAAAGAGGCGGCCAGTCATATATCTCTTTGTGAAACTGTCCCTTTGCATGATGTCATGTAATATAGAGTCAAAGGAGGAAACATTAGGAAAAGTACTTTTAGATTAGCCCCGCCACATTGTTATCATAATATGTCTATAAATCAGACTGTCTATTTACTGGTAAACAAAAAAAAATGGATCATTGACCCTAACATCCTCTAGGCTCCAACAATGCCAGGGCACTTGGGGATTAAATAGGTCATTTTTGACAGTGCACACGAGTTAATAGTGCATTTGCCGAAATTCAGCCCAGACCAAATTTGTTTTAACATCTCCTCCAGGCGAGTCAAGTAGTAGATTGAATAATGTTCTCTAATGTGAGCAGAACGGGGGCAATCTCAGTCACTGTGCAGCAGCAAGTTTCACAGAGATCAAATGTGCACTTCATGTTGTGTGTCGATGGCAATGTGAGTCCTGTGTTTCCACTGGCAGTAAACAGAGGGCTGGCAAGATTACTATAGTGTCAGACTCACTCACACACACACACACACACACACACACACACACACACACACACACACACACACACACACACACACACACACACACACACACACACACACACACACACAGAGAGCCTGGGGGCTGCAGGGAGGCCTGGCAGCCTCCTCGGTGCTGGTCAGAGGCTCAGAGCTGCAGCACAAAGTGGCTCCCTCTGCTGCACCATCTGTGCATCAGGCTCTCCTCCATCCACCGCTCCGGCTGCGAGGGGAGGGGGCAAACAAGGTGAGCTCTGCTCTGCTGCTATTTCGCCTTTTGTCTTCATGTACAGTAACAAGCGATGCATAGCCTCTGTGTGTGTGTGTGTGTGTGTGTGTGTGTGTGTGTGTGTGTGTGTGCAAGAGACACAATAATATAAAGTCATGATGAACCCTTTAGTGTAACTATCACTGGGAGAGCTCATCCAGAAGAAGAGCTAATATTAAAAAATGTTCTGAAATTGTATAGTTAATTGGGGTGGGGGTGGGGGGTGCAACACTGTTGTCATTGCACAAGAATAATAATGACAAACGGATTTTTTTTTAACACATAAAGTTGCCTCAAATTATTAATATGTGGCTTCCGGAGGACCACCGGAGATGCACGCTGCATCTTAACACCCGCAGCAGCAGCAGCAGCACCATGCCCCGGGTAAACACGCCAGGTCGGACCGCTCGGCGCTGGGAGCCCGGTGCGTCCACCAACCGGCGGCTTCTCGGGGGAGAAACCAGCTGGGACATAACCGAGAGGAACGTCGTCCGCAGATAACGCGGAAACCCTCTTTATTCCTCATCGCATCACTGCAGCTGAACCCGCGGGCGGCGGCTCACCGGTTCAACAGAACGAGCTGCCAGTGTCCCGGGCACGGGAGGCGTCGGCGCCGCTGTTGTGACCGTTCGCTCGCCGACACGTTCTCTTCCCTTCGCCTCGACCGCGCAACTCTCGGCCCGAAACAAACTGCGACGCGTTCACTGACTCGTCGCGAATGTTGGCGACCGACGCGTGGAGTCAACAAGAGGGCGGGCAACATTCAGCGGCTGTGCTAATTAGCTATAATGTGAAAAAAAAACCAATAACAACAACAGACGGATGTAAGTCCAAAAAAAAACCGGGAGAAACATCCACCTGGAACGCCGGGAATCCACGCGCGGGCGGTGAAAGACTCAACCCGCCACTTTTTATTCACGCTGCCCGGTGAAACTTAAGACACAAAGAGGAAATTCAACTTTAAAAGAAGACGCGAACACATTCTGTTACATCCTCTCTTCCGTGTGGCGGGTCGCCGTCTGCGCCAGGACATGCCCGAGCTCCTCCACGCACATTTGTTGACTTGTTGACAAACAGCGAAGCGAAGCACGCGACGTCGATTTACCGTTTTGTTTCTTGGTTTTTTTTGTTTTTTTGTTTTCATTTAAAAACCGTCGACGGTCACAACTCACCGCCAGCAAGCGCGCGTTCCGTCGTGACCGGTGGTATCTTGACGAGCGTCTGGTGCCTTGTTTCCTGCGGACTGCGGTGGTGAAGCGACGTGTTATCCCTCTGTGCATCACAGCCACTCGTGGACGTTCGCTGAGGCGGACTGGGCTTGTTTGTTTTCCCCCCCTGCGCTTCTGTCAAGACTGTCTCCGCCCTCGCGGCCGGGAGGGACCCGCCCCTCCTCCGTAACGTGAAAGGAACAGAGTCAGCGACACAGTTGTTATGCAAATACTGCAGACCGGGAAGGCTGTGAAAATGCAGTTGTTGCCATACATTTCTGTCTCAGCAAATAAAATCGGTATTCGGATGATTTGTCTGAGTAATATAGTCATATATGATGATGCTGCTTTACAAGTGAAATTGCTGCTATGTTGACTTCATTTGTAGTGAATAAGTGGCAACATGGACTTACTGGGAGTAAAATCGCAAAGTGGTGCCAATTATGGGCATTTTAATCTACAAAACTGCATCATTATCATTTTACCATTTTCAGTGCAAAGTATTCATTTGCAGTGTCAAGTAAAAAAGTACAATATTTCACTGTGAATTGGAATCACAACGTGACATCAAATTCAAATTACCATGTAAAATGCAAGTACTTTCAATTTGTTTACATTTAATTTTTTACAACCATACCACTGTAAAATGGGTCGATATTTAGCCAATGAATCAAATCATTTGTCAGTTTAGCATTTATGTCTGAATTTTCTTTCATGCTTGAAATGAAGAGAATTAAAGCGGCGACTTTGTATCTGGATGATATTTTGAGCTCTTGCTTGTATTGTTGTTGAGGTGGATACCAAAAAAATTATATATTCTGTCTGGCCCTTTAAGAGAACAGTCCTCCTCGCGACCATAAGCTGGTGACACGCGGCCGGCCAATCAGATGGTTTGTTTTTGTCCCGCCTTCTGCTTCGTGTATCTTGACACGTGGAGGGGAAAAAAAAAAAACACAACCCCAGATCGACATGTGAGCTGCTTCCAGCGCTCAGCTCAGCTGATTGGGAGCCGCTGCTAGATAGAGTGATTGCACCCACCCAGTTGCTGGGGTCGTTGTGATGATGAGTGGTGGGCTGCCAAGGCAACAAATAGATCCACAAATGTAACGGTCACACATGCACGTCAGTGGGACACATTTTTAACATAATATAAAATAACATAACATAACATGGCTTGAAGCTTATATGTCCTTAAATGCATTCTGGCTTGAACAACGTATTGATATGAGCATTGAGCCACACACAGTCGGTTCAGTTCAGTTCATCCCCTGAGGGCTCCCACTGTTGAACATGGTATCCTCCTCTGATGTATCCACTGTGACAGTGGAATAAACAGCAGCCATGGCTGGTGACCCTCGCTGCAGGGTGGGGGCACGCCAGTGCATGGCATCACTCTAAAGAAAAATGTTTAATGAAATGAAGCCTGGTCTGCTAAAAAAAAGAGAAAAAAGGGTTATTGAGTGCAAAAACAGCCAGGCAAGAAAAGTGAGACTATTTGATCTATCGCATGAGTCAGATCTTTCCCAGGAGACAATTTTCTGGATGAAAGCAGATGCTGTTGCTGTTGCTTTTTGCGTGGTGCGTGCATTTGGTCAGCCTGCGCAGGATGCTGTGTTTTCACACTGTCCCTCTGTGTTGTTGTACAGCTGCTAATGTGCGTGAAGTGTGATTTTGTCAACTTCTCACAAAATGCATGTTTATGGGCAGACTAGCAAACAACCCCCCGCCCCGCCTCGTTTTTTAAGCTGCTGCTTGACGGCTCCCAACCCCCCATCCACACCAACCCCCTCCAACTTCACTGCAGTGAGAGGGACCCCACCCAAAATGTGGAAGAAGAGTTCAGATGGTGTTGTTTCTTTTCTTCTTTTGCTCGATCATTCTTACTCCCTCTCACTGTATGTCTGATAAACGCGGGCTGTGCTGTAAACCCGAATAAAGCCTATCAGTTGTCAGTCAATGGACACTGAAGGAAATTGCATGGATGCGAAAGGGCAACAATAACTCCACGTTTCACTTACGTTTGCTCCAAGAGTCCTCTTTTTTTTACGGGGTCAAGCTTGACTACAGGCACACAAACACAATCTTTGCAACTGAAGAAGTGTTGAATTCCTTTTGCACTCAAGTTGCATTACAAAATTGAAATTGTGGCTATCGCAAATATAAAGCTACATATTTGACCTGAGCTTGAGATGGGGTTTGTATTTCATAGTGGCAACATGAAGACTCAAAGCAATGTCCACAACAACTATGTACTCAGTAATTTAAATGAGTTTTATGACATCACTCAATTGTGCCTACTTTATTTATTGTTGCTGAAAGAGTAGTTACTCGTGATTTGAAGGACATGAATGTGTTATAATTACTAGTAAATACCTCATCATTAAAGCACCTTTTGAAGGAGATAAAAGGAAGGCCAAAAAAACCTCAGCGGAATTTAAAAGTGGAAAAACATCAGCTTTTACAATGTGGTATTCAGGCATTTACAGCTACTTTTCAGAGGTGGAACCTTTTAAAAATTAATTAGTCCACTGTGTGCTGCTTTTGAAAAACAAAGTAATGAAGAAAAAAAAATCGAATCGCCCATAAGTATTTCATCGCTTTTTTTCCTCCCGCCCGAGTTCCCTTTATCAATAACTAATTAGTGCGCACAAACAATAGCTCCAAGAATAGTGCGCTTCAGTCACAGTCAGTTATCTCAATGCCAAAAAACTCTGTGGTAAACTGGAGTTTTTCATCAGTTAAACTGTAGTTTGGTGAAGTCTTGTCTTTTTGAACACCGAGCAGCTAACACACACGTTTGTGTTGCAAATCACTTTTTTCCCCCGTTTTTGCAGAGAACATAACATGATGCGCTGTCAATGCAAGACATTCAGAAACACAAACACCGTGCATTGTGCAATCTCATCCACTGTTTTAAGTCATTTGCTGTCTTCTACTTTGAAGTGCACTGCTTCAACCCCTTTGAAGAGGGAAAACAGCCTTTGTGTTGGAGCTGAACTCAGAACTTGTCATCTAAACTGAAACTCCCAGTACCTCTAATGTGTCAGGTGCGGTGGCAGACAATGTGTCCCAGCCCATTTTTATCTGAGCAATTTTCCCCAGTGAGGCAGTCACAAATTCTCCACAGTGAGTTATTTCTGACTATGAGCTGCCAGCGGAGGTGATAAGGCTCTGGATGTTGAATATTTTCAAAGTTCACTGCATAATAATACAATTTGCTTTGTGGCTTTTTCCCTAATGGTGCCTGACGTCCAGACGCTTTGTCTTCAATCTTCAATCCGTTCCACACCCAAACAACTCCATCAGTGTTTGCGCCCGTACTGCACGCGCGCTCGCATCACAATTTTACGCTTTTCCATCTCCCCACCATCTAATTATCTACCTAAATCCCTGTTTTAGCAGACAGTTTCTCACAAAAATCGATTGTGAAATGACGTGACAGATGCCAAGTTTTCACACGTTATTGGAAACCTATGTCCGCCTCCACCCCTCCTCCTGCCTAACCTGTCAACACTTCTTGATTTTAACCACAGGTAGAGCAGGGGCTCAGCCAATGAATGTGGCTCTCCTACAGTTCATCCAGAGGTAATGCATTTGAAGCCCAGAACCACCCAAGGGAAACACTTCCCTATGATTATGCGTATTTTGACACCACTTTTAATGCCATGAATTAATTGCAACCCTATGCAAAAATAATATTAAGCATTGTTTTTTGGATCAACTGTTGTATGGTAATGAATTTGTTATATTGTGTCTTTCAGTTTGTCTTCAGGTTACAGCTGTGATGACAAGTTGCAGTAAATGAGCAGATGATGATGACTGAGCGGCAGCAGCTTAGGTGGTAAACAAACCGTTTGTCAGGTAGAGTGGCAGCCTCTCGAGGAGTCTGGATCTCTCGCACACAAGAATCCCTCTGAACAGGCTCTGAACTTGTGGTCGAAACCACATCGGTATTAGGAAGGAACTTCTTGCAAACACGGGCATGTGCTGTGTGTGACCCCAGCAAGAAGTGACCACTAACCTCCTTAACGTAGGTTAACGTACATGCTGCTATAGCATCAGTTGTATCAGAACTGGCTTCGGCAAACGTGATAGATGGTTCAACCAATCGCCTGCCAAGTATCTTTTTTAGTTTCCAGCTTGAAATAAAGCCCTCCCACGTGGTTCTGTGTTCTTACCATTTAGCACATCAGGTGAGCCATCAGATTTAATTTGCATGTGTCCATCCCTTGTTATTTTTGGGATATTTTGTTGGCTAAACCATGGTGAGATTTTAGTCATCATTACTTTTTCATTTGACACTACCCTATAACAAAATACTCAAGTCCAAATAGTTTGTCTGGGAGTAGTGAGTCAAAGGCAACTTGTTTGGTCACGAAGACAATTCTTCTCTCATTGAAGATGTTCAACAGTTCCTCAGTCACAACTGAACCGGAAGTCCAGCTGCGTTTGACTCATTACTCTACGTTAGATGACTAAGAATGTTCAGGCATACTCATCAGTTTCTCTGAATGACCTGGGAAACTGTTCAAAAACTACACCAGTTGAGCTGTGAGATTTCTTCAGCAGCAAACGAGCTGAGGGATAACAGACGCCCTTTTGAATTACAGGTCACAAAGGGCTTTCAAGCAAACCACCAGACTGCAAAAGTGTTGCACAGACCTAAGTTTGGAAGTATGCTGAGCGTTTATTACAACTTGAAACCTATTTTTGTTGATTTTGGCCATCCTTTTGAATGTTATGATAATACTATTCTAACCAAAGCCATTGCTGAGTTAAGGAAAGTGGTGGCATGGCTACAACAAAACCTAACGTGGCAAGCACCAAGTGGTCAGAAAGTCAGACAGGTTGTCTTCAAACCAACAATTTATCCAGGTTATGTAAGCCCAAAGCCACAATGCCACACACACTTTAACTGGTGGCATGCATTCATTGTAGGAAGTCCGAATTTAAAATAATGTTTACGTTAGAATAGTCACTGGATGTAATCTGGTACTTTGCCAAATTCTCACCATGTGTGGAGATAGTGTTAAATGTTGTCACTCTGTGTGCACTCAAGTGGCAATAATCGGATTTTGGGAAGATCTTGTCAGATGTGATGAACTGCTTTCCTCTGTTGACAAAGGGGGGCGGGGGGTGGGTGGGGGTTTGTTTTTTAGAGTCAGGCAGTCCAAGCTCACCACGACAGTTAATCTTGTTACCTTGCAATCTTGACATGTTTCGAGCTCTGGTGGAGCTCAGGAGTTCAGGTGCCACTGTACAAGATGTACCTTACCCCAGCATGTGCTCATGCAGCTCTTCATCTCTGCTTTTATACAGTTCCTCTTCAAAGATGTCACAGCGCTTTCGCAATACTTCATTGGCTGTTAAAGTGTTGATAAGTACGTGCGTTGCAGTGGATTAAAAAAAGAGAGCAAAATCATTGAAGGAAGGAGACATGGATGGAAATAGAGATGGAGTTGCTCTTGTTTCTACGGTAACTGTCGATGGGGAGGTACCAGGGATGAAAGTGGAGGGAAAACAAACCTCCCCGCTCCGATGGCAACAGCACAGCAATTGGTTCTCGTTTCCTGCGAGGACAGGAAGAAAAAAAAAAACATAACAAGGTCCCCTAGTAGCCCAGGAGACACAGTTCGATGTTGCATCAGAAAGCAAGAGGCAGGGCAAAATGAACATGCGCTCACAAACATGCACACTTGTCTTGCACATGCACATACACAAACACACTCACTCTCACACACGCACACGCAATCACATGCTCCACTTCACCCTGCCACCGCCCCTCCCGCTCATGCTCTCCCACTCTCCCGCCAAAACATCTACAGCACGTGAAACCTGCCTAGAAACCGGAGGGGAAACTTCCGCCTTGCTCGGATTGGCTGAGCTCCCTAGCAACCGCATATGCCCAGCCAGCCAGTCAGGCGCGTTGTGAGAGGCACACTGACCCAATGAAACAGATTATTCAGAGGCGCGGGCAGGCACAATGACCTGGTAACAGTCAGGAGAAGAAGTCAGGGAGACGCTGGAGGGAGAGAGGAGAAGCTTTCTCTGATTGGCTCACAGAATTCCTCCTCGCTCTCATTGGTTTGGTGCCTTTCTCTTCGCAGTCATTCATACATTTCTCTGCCTGCCTCAGCACTAGCTCCACTGTTTCCTCCACCCTCAGCCGGTTGGTTCAACTTCCAGAGTGGCCACCCTGCCCTCAAGGAAATCCACTGCCCAAGGTCAAGGCAAAGAGTACGCTGCTGACATGGGATTGGTTTAGACAGGCAGGAGCAGAACGTGATCCTAGTAACAAGTCCACCTCATCATGCCAGAGCAGGATTAAAGCTTGTGATCAACAACTTGTTAAACAACACAGGTGCTCTTCCTCGTGTCGCTGCTGATTAGCTTGTTATTTTCTCGCCTGTAATGGACACAGGCCAGTGAAAAGCATAATTAGCTTTTCACTTAATAATGCAGCATTTGACAGGGGTGTTCTCCGGGCAAGTTGCAAGATGCAAACTGGCAAATGGTTAGTTTGTTTTGAAAAACGTAACTTTTGAAGATAGCCCCGACGAGGAGTCTTTTTAACCATTCCAAACTGCTTGCGCCAGTAGTGTGGGGAATTAATGTCAATACCCCGCAGGATCAGGAGTTCACATTGCATAGTTAATGAGTTGGGGGAGAAAAGGACTCAGATAACTCTGCGAATCGAGCATGCCATGCATACTGCCTAATTTAACATAACTGCAGGCAAAAACTCACTCAGGCAGGAACATTATACAGCTATGATTAGTAAAAACAACATTACCATCCAACACAGAAAATGCTCAAAGGTCCCTAACAAATGACTTTACATGGGTTGGTAGATAAACTGAATGTATATTAGAGAATTTGTTTTTAGCTGTCAACAATAAATGCTGCTCAGTGTTATTCATCCTAGAATTAATGTTTTATTTATAAATTGGGATTTGGGGCTAATAAGTGCATTATCAATGGTACAATGGACCAAGCCCACCACAAAGTATATTCTTCATGCATTGACATGAAGGAATGATCCATCACTGCATGTGGTGCAGAAGTGAACATATGCACGAGGCTAAAAAAATCTGCTGACAGAAAACGTTTCTCCAGTACGAGGTGAGGTTTTTACTGCACTCCTAATGCACTCACTTGACAGTTTGGTGGGTACACCTTACTAAAACTACTGCAGTCTAACACAGCAGATGTGAAATAAAAACCTGCCTTGAGACAGAAGAGGAAGAAAAGCACTGCAGTTCCCGGTGCGGTCTCAGTCAGAGGTCGAGAAGATCACAAAGATCCTGTTCTTACCTGGAACTAACAGGTACTTGTGATAGGATCACCCAGGGTAGACTTTAAAGCCACATATGAACAGGGCCAAAGACACGAGCTGATGTCCCGATTCAGGGACCTCATCCTTCAGAGGATGCATTTGAAGACAGATGGCGTCACAGCTGCGTGACTTGGCCGCCCCGTTTCGAAGGCTCCTTCAGATGTGACCACAAATGTGTCCTTCCATTCCCGGGCAACAGAGAATCCAGTGGGTGGATCCTTCTCAGACAAACTTATCCCAGGATTCATTGTACGCAGGCAACAAATCTAACAGGCTAGCTATGCAGGAGGCCGTGCTACATTGAGTGGAGTGGCTCAAAGTAGCTAACCAATAGGAAATCCTTCGTAGACCAGACCGTCTCATTTTGGTTCGGCGGTCTACTTGGTCTAGGAAGTCCATGTCCCTCGTAGAACAGAGTCCTTTGAGTCCGCCGAAGGATGAATTAGGACACGTTGCATATGTTGTTAGCTAGCTTGTAGCTAACACGTATTACATTGGCATAATTGGGGGGCGGCCACGTACGAATGATGCAAGATGAAAATTTGCAAGATGACAGACCTGAATTTGCATTGAGGTCTGTCTGAACAAACCTTTAGAGAATTAGTTAAGAAAGATGAAGCATCTCTAATTAGAGACACTAATTAACATGCTCCATCTCATTTGTTAAATAGAGTCTCTGTCGCTGGTTGCCTGAACAGCCTTGCTTTGGCATCACGACAGGAAGTCACTCCTGCCTGCTTTTGTACAGATTGGACAAACAAGATATTGAACGTAAGTCTGTGAACTTTGGATGTACAGGTGGATTGTGTTCATTTCAGACAGAGCCAGCTATGTTTTTCATCTTAATGCTGAGCTAGCTAATCAGCTGCTTCTTATTTACAATAAAGTCATATGAGAGTGGAAATATTCGAATTCACTGCAACAAAGTGAAGAAACTTATTTCCCAAAAAATTGAATTATTCCTTTAAACTCACTAACTAACCCAGCGGTAAAATGGGACTTACACATACTACATATGCATTATTCTGTATTCACGCTCTGCTTTAGATAGAAGCTAGATTTATTCCCCAAATGAATAGCTATTAGGAGTCCCCAGGGTCCCAAGAAGCCTGAAGAGTTAAAAGATAAAAATCACATTTAGCAGTCATCACAGGAGGATTTCTCATAGGGAAATGTACTTTTGTGAGACCTTAGATGTTTGGCTTCTAACATATACTTATTGTCAAAATGAAAATCAGCTCTTGGGACCCGAGCACAGTCTACATGGCGTGTACAGTGGAGATTAAAGGAAGCCTCGCCAGCCCTATATCATGAAACAAATCAGACATCAGATGGTTTGATCTTCAAAGTTGATGTGAACTGTCAGCACCTCGTGGAATTTTGCAGACATTGTTGTAACAGGGTCAGCACTACTCTCTTTTATCTCCTGCACAACCTTTAACTAATTTGTGAAAGGTCGGCGGTGTTAGTTTCTCTCTGCCAAGGCCTCATTAATGTCAGAGGGGATGACTTCAAGACAAACAACCACAGCGGGCCTTTCCAAATGGCCTGAAAAATTGGGTGACTCATCTAATTTAGAGCTGCATTTTAAGGGACCATAAATCCTCCCTTTCAGTAGACGGTTCTG
Source organism: Scophthalmus maximus (assembly GCF_022379125.1). NCBI lineage: Eukaryota > Metazoa > Chordata > Actinopteri > Pleuronectiformes > Scophthalmidae > Scophthalmus > Scophthalmus maximus. The sequence continues at coordinate 10,830,313 of NC_061532.1, read as the reverse complement.
TCTTTCACCACTTCTCAGAAGCCGATATGTGTCATGATTTTGGAGATTTTATGTTTTGCATTACATCATCCCCCCAAGCTACAGGGATTTACATATCCGTGGGTTTCTGGGGGGGGGGGGGGATCAGCGCTACGCTGTGCTCATCCGTGAAATGACCTTTTCAACTTTTTTTTGTAGTTGTTGTTTAGCTTGTGATCGCTCACCTCTTCTGTCTGTGTAAAGCTAATTGGATACAGCACAGCCAGGTGGAATAAATGCAGGAAATAAAACATAAAGGTATTGTCTCCATGAAAACAGTGCGCATTCAGCATTTTAAGCACATCACTGGAGCCGGAAAGGACTGGCAGAGGGAATAGGGGGAAAAAAACTAGAAATGTTGGACAGGTCTGTGAATAGACTGCAAAATCCTCTCTTCCCCTCACACACACACACGCACGCACACACACACACACACACACACACACACACACACACACACACTCCCCCCATGTTTTGGTTCCCCAGGATGTAGAATTACCATGCATATAATTACTTTAGCAGGAAATGCCAAGGAAAGGATTAACATATAGAATATTCATTCATATTAAAAGAAGTCCATTATGTTTGCCTATAAATCTTCCAATGCTGTTTAGCCTTTTTTATTATCATCTTGACATACTAACTACACGGTTGTTATTATGGTATTATTAAAGACTGAATATGCCCCTCATTGAAAGAGAATTTTAAATTTTAGTTTGCTTGGAACTCGGTAGTCCTTCTCCTATGCAGCTCTGACCTAGTTAGCAACTTCCCCAAAAATCCTTTATCAGTCAAATCAATTATCTCGGATTAGCAGACATTAAAGACCCACTAGAATTTCACAACATCACCTCACTGATATGGTTTAGAGATGGGGCAACCAAAATCAATGGAGCAGCAGCTCCTCTCTTTGAAATCTCTCACAATGGCGCAGCTTCCTGGGCAGACCTGCTGTGTCTCAGGGGGGTCAGCAGCTCAGTGCGGCTGAAGATCGCCTGGAGGTGTGACAGCCGCCCTCTGATCTACCGGTGCCTCTGAAGATCTGAGGACACTTTGCCCATTTCGTCAGATGGAAGCGCTCCCCGCATTAAAGCAGTGGCACTTGAGCAAGCCACACAGGCAACACAGCGTGAGGCTCCATATTCCAGCATCTTCCTGAAAAATAAAAGGCCGAAAAAATGTTAGAGGCAGATATTCTACGACCAAGCTGTGTGGGTCCCAGGCATGCTTTGAATCATTTTAAGGTTTTCTTAATTAGACAGCCGTTATTCAGTATAGCTCAGACAGGGCACAGTAGAGTCATGGTGAAAAGCATTTTAACTAACACCCACTTTGCTTCACACCTCGAATGGTAGACGACGCTGAATGCCATTCCGTGCCCCTCAGCAGCAGCTTTGTTGAAATTTGTAAATCGCTGTTGAGAAATGATCCCATTGCCACAGATGAATTTTATGCTTGAGAAAATTCTATTTTCTGGTCAATTTGAGGAAGAAAGAGAAGGCTTGCATGACTGAGCTGCAAATGAATTTTTACTGTCTTTACACTGGCTTCCTTCCTCTTTTCCCAGGGGCTTTGCTGTTTTGGGCGACTGAGCCTTACCCAGCGTTCTGTCACCGCTGCACACTGCACATGGGCAGCAGATGTTAGCAGTCTGCGTGCCAGGATGGTTGTGGTACCATTCTACCGCTTGTACCATTTAGACAGATGTGGCTTCATCGCAGGCAGAGAGTTTGACAAACACACCTGTGGCCAGGACCACCTGTTTCTGTTGACCCACACATTCCTGCAGCTCGCAGTCAGCGGAATCAATGAGCTCCAAATACTGCTCTGACAAATGTTTGATTTTTTTTTAGGATACATAAAGACTAATGCTGTCTTAGTTTTTGTACTTCCGAACACATACTTGCTATTTTGAGGGCATTAGTGCGTCTGATACCTGCATGAATGTGTGTGCAAAATTCAGCAACCACCCATCCAATAGCTGTCAAGAAATTTATGTCTACGATGAGTGAAATAGAGTAGGGGGATCACCAAAGTCACTAGGATTCATCTTCTGGGGACAGTGAAAATCTGCACAATATCTCATGACAACCTGTCGTGGAGTTGTTGAGATATTTCAATCTGCACCAGAGTGGTCCTCGCCTCTAGTCAGGCTGAAATATTATTGTTATTTTACTTCAGGCCGTGTCATGTCTGAGAAGAGCAACACATTAACAAAAGCTAGAGATCAGTGCAGTCAAGTGCAGAGAAGATGCCACCTGGGTTCAAAGCCAGAGCATAACATATGATGACTTAATGAGCTGTGTGCAGGATTTTCAAGAAATTGTATCAAATATTCATGAAGATTTTTCAATGGCAGTTACATTTAATTGTAAGAGATTTCTCCCCTCTCCTGGTTAATAATAGAATACACCAGGTATAGGCACCTCACTAGCAGTAATGGCTGGAGACATTATCTTCTGCTCAGAGCGTTTTTCATCCGGATCAAACGATCGTCATCCGGGAGCGCGCACACAGCCAGACATCATCATGACAGCCATGCCTTAAATTCAAGGGTTCACCGAGGCGAATGTGTCTCTGCCTGCTCGAGAGAGGGAGGATGGGTAGATTTTGGCATAGAGGATATGAGCTGCAGCTGGCTGGTCCTCTATCGCCGGCAGTCACAGTCAGTCTCCTCATCTTCCCCCGTCAGCGTCCCAGGGGAAGCAGGAATTGACGTGCCATTAAAGAGGCTTTGAAGAAAGGAAACTGTCAGCACGACTGCCTCTGCTTTTTCGAGCAGCGAAGGAATGGAAATTCAGATCTGGGTGCAATGAGGACAGAGAGCTGTGGAAATACATCTCACTATATTTTGTGTGCTACGAGGTGCGAGAGTTGGGTAGAGCTGTCTCTAAAGCAAAAAACTGTAATGTAGAATTTCAATTTTTTTTCCCCACTGACAAAAGAAAAACAAGAACAAAGTATGTCTTATACAAAAAAAAGTAAGAGAGTTGTCTGTGATTGTTGGCAGACGTTTTGCATTGAACACAGCCGACATCCATATTTGTAATTAATCATAGTTGAGGGAGCATCAGTCAAGATTTTTTTCATTTGGTAATCATATGATAATTTGAAATAAATTAAAGTAATGACACATTTCAGTTTGTCCATGGCCTTAGTGACCTCTGACACAGACCCAATTATCTCATAATACACACACCATAACCCACAATGATGTCATGTGTATAATAACTAGTATGGTGACTCGGCAGAGGAGATGACCTCATTTCCTGGAGTTTTGGGGACTTTCTCTTTTGGCCTGAACGTTGTCGTTAAACTTCAAATTACACACGTCAGGCCTAGTGCTTACGTTTGCATCAGCTGGTATAAAATTGTGGGAAAAGAAAACCAAGAACGCTAATAGTTTGTCTTTTCTTTGTGGGGGAACTGTTGACCCAGGCCCGTCTACCCTCACTTAAGATAAATGATGTGCTTCTGTTAAACACATTACTGTAAATAGAAGTGGCTGCACGGCGGCGTCTATGCAAATGTCAAATACAATACGTGAAATTTTTAGATTCGATGAATACATTTTATGCTTGTCATGAAAAGTAACACCCGAGAGCAATATTGCCTCTTGAGCAAAACAGTTTTTGAAAATCGTTATCCACATCAATTCAGTTCGTGCCACACTGTAACCTTCATGCCTCATATTTCACGCTGTTTCTCTGAATGATTTTCTGCATTGTTTGTCTGCGACATCTCTCTGAATAAGCATGCGCCCCGCCCCTCCCCACAAACACCACCACCGCCACGTCTGGTAGCACAACTGGTGTGGGATCAAAAGACTTTGTGTAAACAACCCATGAAAAGGGTTATGTTACGGATGACACCATTGCTTAATTACAGTGTCTTTTACACAAAGCGGAGTCTTGTCTGTCCCCACCATGGAGGATTATACAGCCAAATGATGCCTGTTGTTACTCGGCTTTAAAATGTTTATGGCAGAAGCAGTGAAATGTTTAATAGAGAATAAAACAAACATGGTTTATCATTATACGAAGTAACTCATCATGGTGAACTGATTGAATGTGACATCCAGTCGTCCATGTAGCTGCCTCTGATGCCCCTAAGTCCACAGCTTTATGTCACAAGTGCGGTTTAAATGAGGATTGGGAGCGCTGAGGTCACATGCATTGGACGACCTTTCACCTCCTTTGCGAGACTGTCACTTCCTGGCACGACATGTCATCTGTGCATGAGCTGGTTTCTCATAGATCGGCACAAAAAGACAACCTAAAAAACGTTTCGTGATTTCCGAAAAGGCGTATTCATATGAACCAAAGGCAGAAACACCCTCCATTATTTGAATCGATCACATGTCCTCATCATCATTCCACTTTGCATTTCCATTTCATATTCTTGTGAGGACGTGAGAAAAAAATGTCTTGTCTTTACAGTGATTTGTAAAATGATGTTTAACATGTTTTATGTTTATGTCACTTGGTTCATTTGACCTTTAACCCCACAATCTTAGAACAAAAGGGCTTTGTCTATTACTTACAAGTGAGCTATTTTGTAATATCCTTCAATTGAGAATGAAAACTACTAAAATATCGTGGTCTTCCATTCATAAACCTTCTCACATCTTACTAATGATTTTAAACCTGACCTTGGGATGTTGGTTTGGTATTTCAGTCCTGAAACACTTACAGGGCAGCTACATTCCCAGAAGCACACCTCATCTGTCCAGACTGGACATAAAAGACAGCCACAACATCCACAAGTCGACTTCTTTTCAATGAAAAAGCCCGACAGGTTGTCAGACGGGGAATTTTTATAGCCACAGCTTTGAAGTCCTCACCCTGATTCAGCCGAGGAAGTGAATGTTTGCTCAACAGAAAGTCGAGGGAGAGGCATGCGGGTGGACAGAAATAGCTACAAAAACTTTCGCCCCTCTTTCAGGTGGGCGGACAGGGATTTGGGGCAGGAGCAGGGGCAAACAATGACATCAGGATCACCTCCCACACACACACATTTCAGTGGTGATTTAGGCGTTGACACATTAGGATTAAGTGATGTCATGCCCTAAGCAGCTTGTCTGTGGTCTCCCTCTGGGACCCCGCTGACCCCTCAGGAGCCACCTGCAGTTCAAAAACATCACCCATGCAGACGTATCAGGGGGCTGCACAGGAGAGGCCACTGCCCAGATGGCCAACAATGGGAGTCAGAGATGAAAAGGGCCCAAACCAGTGCATCATAGCATTCCTGCTGAGTGTTGTCAACCTGGTGAGGGGAAATCCACCACAGGAACGCTGGGGACTTTGCCTGAGATCGGTCGGTCTGCTGGTCATGAGACCTTTGAAATAATGACAATGACAATGACATTGCAACCTTGTCTGTTTGGAATTGATGGAACGTTGCCAGGTTGTAAAAATATATATATACATAATATTTGACAGGTGTGTATCCTCCAGTAGCATATAACTTGCTCTGTCCCTTGAGCTATTTAAGTCTGTACCTGCATTAATGAACTGAATGCCGCCCTGACAACTTATTTTTTACGATGAGAAGCTCATGGCGCCTTGTTAATGACTCCCGTCTGCAGTTAATAATGTTCGTCAGTCATTAGCAGGTCTCAGGCCTCTCGTTTCCTGTGAGGCATTCGAGATGAAATTAAAAAAAAATTTAAAAACTGAAAAGAAGAAAGAAGAATGAGATACCACACTTACGCCAGAGATGTACTTGCTTTTTATACACCACTATTTTTAGATATCAAAGGCAAACGACAACAATCGTGGCCGCCCTCGCGGTGAGGCCGATATCGTGACAAGGGCAAATTTCTGCCGCTACACTGCTACTACCATCAACGCGCAGACCAGGCCAGTGAACCAAACGTACACAGGATACAGCAAATCTGTGATGAATGGCTCACTACTGAGCTATTAAACTTTAAAAAATGATTTAATAATCATAATATTTCAAACTGGATACAGTAAGTCAGTTAGTGGACATGAATTGAATTACATGGAAAGCGGTCCCAGCAGCTCTGTACCTGGGCTGCCACTTATTAATGGGAAACTAAGTACAGGAAACCCCGAGGGCATTCGGTATTAGGTACCTTGGTGACACTTTGGGCGCCGAAGAATATCTCCACATCTTAATTAGTGTTTCTGCCATCCATCCTGAGTAAACTGTGTCACAAACAGCCCAGGGCTGATAGAGACAGGCCCACTCCTGTACAGACGTTAATGCGTGTCTAATGAGTCCATCAGTCTGACAGCACCGCTTCCTGGGGGACCCTCCGTTCAAGACTACCCGTGTATCACAGATGAATGTTCCTGGATTGAGAATGCCATCTGTCATCTTACATCTGACTGTGTGTTTACCAAAGACGGGTTCAACACTTCGTCTGTGTTGTTTTTGGCAAATTAAAACATGTCACGCGTTTCCCATTTCCTCGACATTCTCCACATGTCAAATGCCTGTGTTATGGACAATGTTCCAGGACCATGAGATATGAGGGTATATATATATATATATATATATATATATATATATATATGTGTCAAAAGCCACCAATATATATGAATGATTTACTCTGCAAGAGCTCATGCAGTATAGTAAGGTTTCAATAATTGATGCCACATCCTGTTAGTCACCAACACAACACATCAAGTGAATATGACGTATATCACCTTAACTTTGCATTTCAGGATTAAAAAAATGTTCCCTGGGGGACGAACAGCAAGGTGGAGTTACTCACACAATGTTAAAAGGTTGTTGCACGCTACACATCAGCAACTTCTCCGGAGCACAAGGATTTAAGTCTCACATTCTGCCAAAAAAAAAAGCAATTTCCTCTTGCAGTACTGTAAATATTTTCACCAAGTCTCCTTTGCTATGAATCCTCGGCCTTCAAAGCTTTTCATCCGTCGACACGACTGCCAGCATGCAAACATCACATTACATGTCATCACTCACTCATTTGCTTTTGTCTTTCGCTGTGTGCAGGTGCAAGTCCAAATCACACAACCAGGTCAAATGTGTGCGTTCGATTAGACAAACGCGATTTAATCCAGCCCACTTTAGATCTTTTTTACAGCTCATATATTAGGAAACAGCAATTTGAAAGTGAATCCAAATCCTTACGCAACAATATACTCTGCAAGCAACTTCCTTGTGAGTGTATTTCTGAAGCTTCACACGCATGATAACTTTACATTTAAAACCAATAGCTAATGTGGATGTGGATGTGGTTCTTAAATTTGAACCTTTGAAAAAGACAGTAACGCAGAAAAACATTTCTATATCACGTTTTCAAAGGAGTGAATGATAAAGGGCCGTGCGTTACGGTTCAGCATTGCTCAGTTACCATGCTGCCTTGTTATTGCTCACGTCTCACATCTCTACGCGTCGTCGTGGGCAGTTGTTCTCTGAGTAACACATCCTCTTGCTTCTGGTCGACTTCCTCCGGGTGTGAAGGAAAAAGCCGTGCGTGCCCTGTGATTCAGGTGTTTGACATACGAAAGGGCAATCATATGATAAGACAGCTGCTTATGGTTTCAGAAAGCACTTTTTGCCCAGATACAGCCTGTGTGTGTGTGTGTGTGTGTGTGTGTGTGTGTGTGGCAGTGTGGGTGGGGGGTGGGAACTTGTTTACAGCTCACTCACGCAGCTTTGAGTCCTCTCAACAGGAGAAGAAAGACCGTGCGCACCAGAACTTGGCAGAGCGAGAGTGCAGCGCTCTACCGGTGAGTTTTTCAAGGGATAAAAATACTGGTGGTGAGCAGCCCCCGAGCTCCGAGCTTTAGACTGGAGGTACAGCAGCCCTCTGGGCTCTGAAGCATCACGATCTGTGGCAGGCAGCCCGGGGTGCTGAAGTAGGTTAAAACCACATCTCCATGATATGCAAATGCCCGGTGTGTCTTCAGATTGAACTTGGTGGGAAAGAAAAGTTGCCTTTTTCAAATCGTGGTACCATGGAGCATGGCACCCTGGATCATGTGTCATTTGTTATTGTTGATATTGTTATACTGTTTTACTGCTGTACTGTTTTGTTTCTTTGTTTCTGAATCATTTTTTTTTTTTTAGTTAAACTCCCCCACGCTTTTTTTTTCTTCCCGCAGCCTGCGAAAGGGTTTGGAGTGGATAAAACCACTTCAGCACTAACCACTGACTATTATACTGATATAATACATTCCATGAATTGAAATGGAGGTTGTGTGACGTCTGGGCCGACTACAGTATGTGATATATCACAATTCTGGGGAGAAATAGGGGTTGCGTGAAGTAAGGGAAACCTTTAGTGAGCAGATTATGAGGGCGAGGAGCTGAGCGAGAGACTCGGTGCCAACCAGCCCTGCAGCCTGGCAGCTCTCTGCCTGATTGGTCTCAATGGACAACAGGGATGGAGGGCAGACACCCCCCATCTACATACACGTGCATGAACGCAACGCGGCATAAACATGCAGGCTACAACACAAGCTGGCACCTGAAGTAAAATAATTGCTGCAACAACATAAAAGTCAACTCATGTACGAGCTGACATCCTGAAGAAGAAAAAAAAGCATGTTAAACAGCGCAACAGCGAGAGCACAGCCCAGGTCCAAACGTACACACACACACACACACACACCCACATGTTAAAACACATAACACCCACATTACACCCACACACATTAAGAGTCTCACGCATATGAGCACAGCACAGGCGGGAGGGAGGGGCCGGGTTCACATCGCCTGGATGCTCAGCGCCTATTCAAAAGCTAATTCTCCAATGCTGGGGTTTTAAAGAGCCTGGCCAGCCACCTGCAACGAGGATGAGGAGGGGAGGGGGGAGGGCGGTCGGAGAGGATAGAAAGGGAGGAGGAGGAGGAGGCAGCAGTGGAAGAATGACATCACCTACCCTGAAATGTCACCATTATCTCAAGCCTCAGCTTAGCTGTCTACAGAGGTGACATCATCCTCTCTTTGCCCCTCCCCCCCGTTCTCTCCGAGGTTGTGTGTGTGCGTGTGTGTCTGTGTGTGTGGTGAGGGAGTGTTTGTTTGTGTGCGGATGCATGCAGGCGTGCGAGCGTCCGTGTGTGTGTGTGTGTGTGTGTGTGTGTGTGTGTGTGTGTGTGCAGGAAAGCATTTTCAAGAGAGGACGCGAGGAGTGGATGTTTGTCTGAGCTCCGTCTTTCATGCCTTTCTACCAAGGGAAAGTAAAAGTCACTTCAGTGACACTCATTCATTCGCAGTTGATATAATTACAGTAACAGTTCTCCGGGTTTTCAGATATCACTCTGTAATTGTGTTTGTTTAGAAGATGAAAATATGAAAATAAATATAGCATCAGTGTTACCCTGGATAATCAACAGATCACCACATCAAACAGACTATTTCTCTCATAGACAGCAGCCTAGTAAAACTACTCCAAAGTAATTCAAACTAAAACACACACATTGCTTTATCTTTAGTTATTTATAGATTCACCAAAGGTAAAGAAATGTCACTTTTGAGTGTTGTATCCCGCCCGTAAAGCTCATTGAATTGTGACATGATCACAAATAAACATCCAATGGAATAGAAATGTAATTTCCTGGGGTGATCTAATTGCTCAAGAATTGGGGTTCAGAACAGGACCTGTGACATCACTCGTTCTTCTGGCCACATCGTTCCCCCGTTCCTCTTCCCTCTCATTTCCTCTCATCTCTCGGCTGCTGACTACCAAATAAAATGCTCCCAAAATGTACTTTTCTCCGTTGGACATTAAAAGGCCACAAGTGTCTCACAAAAGCTTTTTCTTTTTTTTACCGTTTAAAGCCGGATGCATATAAACCACATCACAACTTAACCCCCATCCATTAGTCCACTGCTCCGGTCTTCAGTGTGTGTGTGTGTGTGTGTGTGTGTGTCTCAGTACAGACCATTGTGCGACGGACCTGTGTCATGTCATCACACCATCTGAGGCCCACGGCAGCTGACACTCATAAAACCACCGGAGCGTGCCAGCCATGCCATGACCGCCGCCTTGAACGTGTCCCCACACTCGCTGTATTGAACTCACTCTGGATGACAATCCCATGAATAGTTCACTTACCCCGAGTCAAAAGGAGCAGTGGTGACAGGTAACAGCGTTGTGTCACCTGAACTCTTCTCTCGTCTATTTGAAAGGGAGGGCGCGTAACTTTTTTTTAAATAAATGTGTTCTGACGCTACCTATACCATCACAATGAAGAATTTCAGCTTCTGTGTCGCAGTAAAGTTCTTTTACATTCCGTGAACTTGATTCACTTCTATAAATATATTCTATAAATATGTGCGAAACCACTGACCCTGTGTTGTCACCGGAAAGTGAAATAAAAGTCTGAAGAGGGCGGTGAACCATAAGGTTTTAGGTTACCACATAGGAAAATAACTTCACATTCAGGCTAGTGAATTTTAGAATGAACCATTCCATTCCATATTTTAGACTTTACTGAGATATATTCAGTGTTTGGTTCAGTATGCAGTAGGCAGAGACTGGAAGAGAGAGTACTATGTACTATAAGTCTTATGGGACTTGTTGTCAGACAGTGTTTATGTCCGAAAGGGAAGGTGCAGGGATGTTGGAATTGAGTCCAGTTTATAGTGGTGACGTTGTGGCAGTAATATCTGGCTTCATGGCTGTTGTTGTTATTGTTGCTGTCTTTACCTGCAGGAGGTCCACTCTCCCCCTGTACACCCGGAAAACTCCAAGCCACTCTCCTCTTAGACAATTAAAAACTCAGACGCCTCTCAGCAAAAAGCCTCCTTCAGGGAGTCCAACGGGTCGGAGTGTTGGTTTAATATGACCTTGCCATAATAATAATAATAAAGGCATTTTAATTTTTTTAAAGGAGCCTTGGAGTCTGCATGCATCTCCTCCAAAGAGCAGCTCAGGACGGATTTTCATCACCACTAGTGACTTAAGTCATGCAAGTTTAAACACTGCTCTGCAAAAAATTCTATCAACATCTCACGTTTGCTACAAATGGAGAGAATGAAAGAAAAAGAATAGAATAGGACAGAAAAACCATCTGCAAATATTGTTTGGCAGTGTAATAGCAGAGCGATGCAGACACAGCAGTGCACAAGCATAAATGCTCACGACAGAGTTGCTCGATTTAGTGTCTTTGAAATTATAAACGGCAACAACAAAAACAAGCAATGAATGCATATGTAGGTGAAGACAGTTGTGCTTTCATATTTCAGGGGCGGATTGTTCTGGGTCACCAGAACAACATTTGTTAATCATTAAAAGTGGCAGCACTCCCCCGCTACCTGAAGACACAGTTGCATAACATGTGTTTTGTTGATGTTACGTCAGTATGTACATCAACTACAGGTACGTAGAAACACTAATTTATCAGCCTTCTCTCAAGTTACAGGAAAACAAAAGCAGTGCAGTCTCCTCATTCGTGACTATTTTTACCTCGATGTACTTCAGAGTTTCTCTTTAAGTAGGTGTATAAAACAGTCAGCACCTTTTTATTTGAGTTTTCATTTGTGTACTGTACAAACTCAAAGAGTAAAACTATTCTGTATTAATAGTCGTGGTGGATTTGTTGACCCATTCACTGAAATCAGTAGTGTTAATCTTATCTATGTCACCCACCTATTTAACATTAGAGGCAGACAAATAGAGTAAACAAAGAAAGAAAAAGGCTTATCACTTAACATTCAATTTCCACCCCATTTGAGATTCTATGTGAAAATGTAAATAGCCTTTTTTGTTTCACAATCAGCCTCATCTAACTTTTCTTGTTTACCAGTCAAACCTGTTTCTAATGACCTGCTCTGTTTTTTTGATGTTTTTACAACGGGGCCCATTTAACCAGCACTGTGACCTTTACTCTTTGCTCCGGGGGGGGGGGGGCTTGATTGTATATCATTTTAAACAACGGGTCTCCATTCAGGACAGCTCTCTGGGATACGCACGGCATATTCTTGTGCATTTCAACTTGTTTGCTGAAGCTGTAATGCAGGGCCCCTGCTGCTTCTCGCCTCCATTGTAATGCGGGCCAGGTTTATAATCCACTCCTCGCAGGGCCACTTCACACCTCAGTGAGCACTGTGGTCTCCTGCTGAGTTTGGACGGGTTTCAGTGACCACTCCTTTACAGGACACACACACACACACACACACACACACACACTCACACACACTAGAGACCTAACACACCTGCTACCCAAACCAAATAACTCCCCCGTTCCACCTCCGGCGTTCTGCTGTCCGATCTCTTTGTCTTGCAGGTGTCCGCCCCACATGTCAAGAGGTGAACAAACACGAGAAACACGGGCAAGTCGTAGCTAATCATTACTCAGATGCGATGATGTCAACAGCGTTTTGACCTCCGAGGGTTAACGGTGGAAGAATGTAGGCTTGATGGCCATCGAGGGAAAGATAAATATTTCAGACGTTATTAAAGAGACAGATGCTTGGTTCGGGGATAGGAGGTGGCGGGGGGGCTGGGGGGCGAGCTATAAGATCAAAGCATTCAGTGCCAGCCATTTTCAGGGAGGGGACTTATGGGTGGGATGCTTGGACAAGGGTGGGAGTCATCAGCCCTTTTTTTTTTTTTTTTTACAACACCTCATCCCTCATAAAAGAGCAGCCTCTAAAAATAGTCCAAATGATTGGACCCCGAAAAAATGTCTCTTGCAGGTTCAGCAGAAATATTGGCTCTCGGGGAAAGAGAACACCATCCGATGTTCTGGGCAAAGAGTGTCACATTGGTTTGAATGAACCTCAATCATAGCTATGGAACATTAAAGATTGAAATCACAAATTCATACATCATCATTAATTATGATAATTGGTGTTGTGAGTCCTCTTGTGGACAGAGAGAGAACTGCTCTAGAAGACGGGTTCACAAGGCTTGTAAACTGAAAGAAAAACACTGGGACATATCAGTGAGGAAATCTTAGTAAATAATGGGAAGTAATTAAGAGTACATTTACTCAAGTGCTGTACTTTACACACAGTTGTGAGGTACTTGACTTGAGTATTTCCATTTTACGCGACTTTACACTTCTGCCTCACTACATTTCAGAGGAAAGTATTGTTCTTATGTCAGTATTAAAATGCTGCTTTTACATTAAAGAGTATTTATATGTGTAATAAAACTCAAAACACACTATTTTTAACGAAACCTACAATTAATTAATCCTCTACCACTCACAGTCTATGTAGCCAAAACCAGATTTATTCCTCTGTGCCACAGTCATCCATCAAAAACACATAAATGTTATGCAGTTAAAGCACTTTTCAATGCTGCAATAACAAATTTGGCTCGCAGTGCTCTTTTTCTTCTCTTGTTTTCTTCTCTATAATCTCATTGCAACACAACCACCAGCTGTGATATAGATTTGAAGTTAGTGCAGTGTATAAAGTTTGGCCTAATAGGGTAGAGAAAAGTAAAAGGCCCCCACTGACCCCCAAAGTGATTACACGCAGACTGTTTGTGGTCATTTTGTGATTGTTTAGTCTGTGTTGACATTTTGTGTCTTTTTTATCCACCTCTTTATGGTAATGTTCCATCTCTCTGTCATAGTTTTGTGGTTCTTTGTGGTGTTTTTGTCTCTTTATGATAATTTTGCGTCACTCTGTACTAATTTTGAGTCTGAGAATTAATTTTTTTTTAAACCTCTTTGTGGTCGTTTTTCGTCTCTCTATGGTAATTTTTCATCTCTTTGTAATTGTTTTGCGTGTGTCTTTGAAGTCATTGTGCATCTCTCTGTTGCTGATTGATGGACTTTGCAGCAAGAAGTAGTCAAGTAAAACAGAGCCAGATTCCCTTCGACCCTTCGACCCCTGGGCCTTTGCCCAATATGGCCATCCAGTAATCCACATGTCTCATTTTCAGAAGACGTAAAGCCTGTGTCCTGTCACCAGCACTAAGGAAGATCTTGTCGTCACAACAATCTTTAAGCCATCTTCATTGACGCACAGGTAAGAGTTACCACGATACTTATTCATAGAATACATTTGATTTCTAGGCTCGTCAGTGGCATCTTCTCCCTCGCTCTAGCCTCCAGCTCTGCTTTCTATGGCAGAGAGTGTTGGGCATAGCAGTGTGGAACAGTGGCAGCTGTCGGGGAGTTCAAGTCTGGGGCAGAACGAGTCCAAACCACAGCCACCGCCCAGCAGACCAGGGCCGTGTCAAGGGCAGGAATCCACAACAGGTGCCCACCAAGCTCGGATTTGTATGCATTCAGACAGTGGCGGGCACAGGCACTGACGTGCCAAGCTTTGGCTGCTGCTCACTTGTGATCATTAACACAGACTCTTTCAGACCACTCCTTCCCAACAACGCCTCACCGCCACGCCCCCCTACCTCCTTCACTTGTGCCCATGCTGGGTGCCGACCCCCCCCCCCCGACCCCTGTAAGAAGCGTCAGTATTTGGAAACATGAACTCGGGGGGCACACAGGTGCCTCTGCGACATGCTCATGCAAAGTGTCTCTTGCGCCCCTCTCCAGGGAGACCGAGGTGTTGAGCGAAAACTATCAGCTATGTTATGGCCGACAGCAGCAAACAAGCTAATAATACGACTTACTATTATTCTAGTCACTCTGTCATCGTGGGTGTGTAATGCGATGAAAGAATGCAAAACATTCAAGCAATACCAGGCTGCACACGTACGTTTCCTCTTGATGTCTTTTGTGTTTTGTCTCACTCATTTTTTTTTTCCTACCCTGGTCCTGAAGAAAATAAAATGAAAAATCAGCTGTATTTCTTCATGTTGGAATGACAGCTAATCATGAACCTTATCTTAACAAGGGAATAGGCTTAATAATTTACCAAGTATTTCCTATGGAAAAGGGAAAGATACAAAAAGAAGAAACTTTCAAAATAACACAGTTACCCAGTCAAATATTTGTTTTGTTTAACTATAAACAGGACTTGGATAGATAATTATTATTTCTTCTTTTTTTTAATGAAACAAATGAAGAAAATGTATTTAATTATTGTGGGACCTTTAGTATGTTTTGGATTGATAAAAATAAATAAGTATCCATTTTTTTTGGGATTGGAGAAGATAACTTAAGTTAGTGCGTTAAACTAAGTCAACCTACTCTTGAGTTTTCAAAAAGTACCACATTCATATACTCTCATACCAAAAAGTAATCTCCAGTGGATTTAACGTGACTTTCATTATCTGGAAGCTGTAACTTTAGTCCGGATTGCAACTGTAGTTTTATGAGAGGAACTGTCTCTCATATTTATTCAACCCACGTGCGTCACATTATTTGTGTTGCGACTTCTTGCTCACTGGACGTTTTCTCTCACTATAAATGAGAAAAGTGACTTCCATGACTGATATATATATATATATATATATATATATATATATATATATATATATATATACATGTATGCATGTCCTTTTAATGTATAAGTCTTTAAAGTCGGTGAAGGTCCTGAGATTTTGTTATATAGCCCACAGCGCCATCTGCTGTCCAGATGATGTAAATACACCAATGAAACTTTTTTTCAAGGAGGGACGGAAAATCGCCTCTTCTCGAAAATTGTGTAAAGTGAGTAAAGATGATGAATGACAGATCAAAATTTAAATGTCACCATGTTACCTAATGAAGTAATATACAAGCGTGTTCCGCCTAGTCGTTATTTAAAAAAGAAGAAAAAAAAAGACGACGTATTTCTGTAGCGCTTTGGAACAATCGAGGTTTGGACGTGTACCCTAAACGTTTTCAAAACCATTCGTCCGCCTGAAAGAGACAGTACCCAACAGGCAAAGACAAGAAAACACACATTCTATTTCTATTTTTTAAACGTTTAGGGAGGTGGGGGGACGGGGACGGGGTCCGCCATGTTTAGTTTCCTCGAGGCTCGCGGAATACGGAAGTGGCCTTACCTTACGGCGAGGTGAGGGCGTGGCCACCTACCACCTCCTTCACCAAGTCAGTGAGGCCTGGACTCTCCGGGAGGAATAACACCCTCTGTCAAGCTTTAGTCCCTGGAGGAGTTTAATCAGAATCAGGTAAGAGTCTATATATATATATATATATATACATATATATATAAAAGAATGTTTATTTAAGTACAGAAGATTTTCTTTTTCATGGTGAAAAGTGAGCGTATGATACTGCAACTGAGAAGTGTCCAGCTGTAGGCCCACATTTATAGAGGTGCATGAAAAAGACACACGCCTGCACGATCACATGAGCTTAAACATGTCTCGTTTTTTGTTTTTTTAACAGCATGTCTTTTTCCTTGTTTTTCATTTGGAGAAGGGCAGAATGTGAAACTTGAAACTGTTGCATTATTTCTCTCCACCCCCCACCCACGATAATGAAAAGACTTTAAGGGCACACAGTCTGAAGTACAAACCGCCATTTCTCCCCACGGAGAAAACTTTGTGTGTTGGTTTATCAAAGCATGTCTGTGCAGGTGGAGGAGCAGCCAGCCACATTCCAGTGCCTGGGGTCATGACGTTGCAATATGCAAGACCCTCTCAGCACAGCACTCGCGTCGAGAGCAGGGCCTCAATAGTCTGCCTGTGTTGACAGGCAACCGACCCAGGAAGAGCGGCTCCCCTACAGCTGCTGCTTTGTTTATGATCTATAGCATAACTCGGCCTTCATAAGAGAAGACACAGTGTTCCCCCCCCCCCCCCCCCCCCCCACACACACACAGTGCAATTATGTGTGAATAATGCCCCACATTTTCAGTCCATTTACAAGGTATACAAGCAGCAGACCACCTCCTTTCCTCCGATCACCTTTGTTGAAAGAAAATGAGACACATTTGAGTTTGTAAGGCGGCATGGGTTTAATGGGATTTCTGAGAGTTTTTACTGTAATCCAGATAGTGTGATGACACGTCAGGACGGCGTGCTGTGACAGAGCCTCTTCCAAAAAAGACAGTCGAACATGTGTAAGATAGAAACTGGATTTTTGATGTCGATACAGATCGACCTGGCGCTACACATTTTTTCTTTCAAAATGAACACATAACATAAATAGACCTTTATCTTTGGAGTTAAATCTATCTTAGATTTTTTGTTGTACTAAGCAGGACATCTTACTGTAGAAAAATCGTCTTTCTCTGTTTTTGAAAAACCTTTTTCTTTCAACGGCCTCGAGCGTTGTTTGTCATTCCTGCAATGTAGCTCTCCTGAGAACGTTGTGACTGGACTGAATATTTACAGTGCAGCTTTAGTTTCAAGACAGTCTTGCATCAGGGACACGAACAACAGGCCTTTCATCAAAAGGTCGTCAAACTGTGGCAGAGACCGAGTGATTGAAAAAAACTCAAGCGAGCAAAAAGAAAAGGCACAGTGTCTAACCTCATGCTTTTGTTGTGGTTAACGTGTTTTCACACATCTCCCCTCGCTCGGTGTGCAGTGGGAGCTATCACGGCACAACACGCTGCATTGTGAAATGACTCCGGTCTCCTCCCGGGCCTCTCAGGTGCAGCCTGTGTTGACGCTTTTCTGTTGCCGCGGTCTCCACCAGCTCCTGTGGAATTTCATCCTCATCTGTCACAATCTCTCACCCAGAATCAGTCGGCCCCTTCTGACATCGGCGCCTGGAAATACTGTGCGTTCTGAGCGAAAAGCACGGGAGGGATAACACCAGTGATCTGCAGGAGAAAGGAGTAGATTTTAGTTATCTATATAAATGCTCAGGCAGTGAAATTGTTCCCATTCTCAGCGTTTTGTTGCGGCGGACATTTGAAAGAGTTCACTCACTCTTCCTCGATTGCAGACTGTGATAAAGAAAATCTCCCCGGGGCACGGTTGTCACCGTAACGACTCGAGTGCCAGCATGACAGCGTGTGAGAGAAGCGGCAACAACGCCGTGTGCCTGGAAAAAGTGTTGGTTTGTTCGCTTTCAAAAGAAGAAGAAAAGGAGATGCTGTTAAAAGCAGACAGCAGAAAAAGGACTTTGTGTCTGTCAGTGATTTTAATTGGGGGGCTTTTTTGTCACCACATTGTTTCAGTGCCTAAGATTTGTTTACTTTCCGAAAAGAGCCCCACTTGACGAGACTGTCCTGTCCGTTAGGCAGGCGGGACTCGTCCGACAAAAATGGCTTGATTTACCTTAACGGGCTCAGTGTGGCGGCTTTTCACAAGATGAAATGGTCACGTTAAAAAACACGAGCACCTGGACTGGATATTGTGTGAATAATTTACTTTGACAACCATAGCACTTTTCTTACAAAGCCCCCTTTTTTTAAAATTTGTAACAAAATATGCCAAACTACTCAAACACTAAACGTCTGACGTGAACTCAAGCAGCAAGTAGAAAACACAGTCTGAATCTGAGCTTCAAATGATTGATATATTATGGTTTATATTCATGAATATTTGATTGACAGTGAGTTGTAGTGGGTGCTGCCACGAAACGGTCGTTTACTTTACTGATTAATCCGCTGATTTGTTCTCACAATGAATTGCTTGAAGGGCCTCATTGTTTTGGTCAAAATGTAAATAGTGGTAAAATCATGACTTCTACAAAGTTGAACGTGATTTATTCAGTGAGTTCACGGTCAAGTTAGTTTACAGTCACATAACATGAGCGGTTTTCAGACGTGAACTCTGAAAACAGAGACAATTTGAGTTTTTCTAACAGCGCATTTTTTTAATATTATTATTAATAGAGCTCCCATTTATCTTCTTCTGTCGTGCCTCGTGTCCCTTAGACGTCTAATACACGGTGTCCCTGTGTCACAATGTTTACTTATCTCCTCAACCAAGGCATGCGTGTTGGACATTGAGTCGTCCACATACTTTAAGCAATGGATGTTGTTGTTTTTTCCTTGTAACACTTCATCTTCAAACTTCACCCTCTGCCTCCTCAAAGCACCTCTGCCAGGCCTCCCACACCCAGATGATGGTGCAACATGCCAGCCATGCTGCACCATCATCTTGTCTCTCTCTCTTTTCCTTTCTCACCGTACACACACACTCACACACACACACACACACACACACACACACACACACACACACACACACTACACACACACTTGCACTCAAACATACCCAGACGCGGCCCTGCTGGGGAATTCATGGCCTCAGGCTAACAAAGCACAACGCTGTCCAACAGCGGAAAAGCCCTGAGAGAAAGGAACACAGCTCAGCTCCCTCGCAGCGGACTCACGGCGTGGAGCCTCGTTTAGAGAGAACGTGTCGTGACTGTCAAACTGACGGACTCCGCTGTGAGGTGGGTAGCTGGGAGAAATCTCTTTGCTCACAACTTGTCAAGTATCTAAGTGCTTTTGTATACGCTGTGTCAACAGACTTTTGATCGAGTGGTGCAAAGTCAGAAGTACAGTATGTTTGGGTTCAACTTTTAAATTTTTTTTGATGCATCAGTGTGTTATCAGATGTGACCTGTGCAGGTTTTCAGCTTTGTCAAGACATTTGAAACAGCTGATTTCTGCTGTGCAGTTGTGGCAGTGATTGTTTATTGGCTGTGTGTGCTGAGGTTTTCTTTCCTTTATGAAAACTACGTCCCGATTGCCGCTTAAACTTAATTGGTTGGAGCAGAATCACCTGTCGTTGGGCTGGATTTCTTATTTTTTGTATTCATTTCTTAAATGACTAGTTTGTCATTTTGGCAAAATACATTTATTAGGGCCAGAGCACTGGAGGTGTGGTGCCCATATTCCAGTCTTCATGCTAAGTTAAGCTGACATATGATAGAGGCTGGTTTTTGACTGATTGATCTTCTCATCTTTACTCTTGGCAACGTGGCAAATTAGAGTATTTCCCAAACGTCAAATAGTTTCTTTTCGAAATACACAGGAGCCTCCTCCCTGCTACCATTTGGAGTTATTTTCAACTCACTCATTTTTACAAATCGACACAGGTTGCATAACGGCCCAGAGTAAAGACACTGCCACATGGGCTGGTTAGTCATCGCTCTGTCATTCATTGTTGTTTGGTGTCCAGTGATCGTTGTCCTGGTTTACTGAATCAAGTTGTCCTTAGTAAAAGGTAGTTTCCCACAGACCGTCACTCCCGCATTGTGTTTTCAACGTGAATTAAACAACAACTCTTAAGTATAAGTCTCTACACGTCACAATTTTTGTTCTATGAGTCACGCACGCTCTCACTTGAAATCACGGTTCCGAAGGAATGTTATCGGCGGATCTCAGAATCGAATGATGTGAGTCACAGACGCCGCGCGGCACAAGATCACAGCGTGAATGTGAAGAGTGGCATGACTGTAGTACGACGCAGTTGCGAGTCACGGGACGGCGTGTACTCTCGTGTTAAAGACAGGGTTGTGTGATCGCGGGCTTTCTCTCAATGCTTTACCTGGATTGGTTGATCCCAGAATATTACTCTTCACTTTACGTCTAAATTCAAATCTTTTGTCCCCACCTTTGTCTGCTGAAAGGATGTTGTGGATATGATGGTGACAACCCAACCTTGAGAAATGTATGAGGTGATGTCCGGTGACACCCTGTCCTGGAAGGTGGCCAGTCCAAGACAAAGTGGCGGCGAGTCCAGCCCCGAGTCGCACTTCACTGGGGACGGCGGGCCCATCAAGATCCTCAAAGTTTGCTTCTGCACCAACAACAACCTGGGCAAGAACTTCAAGCTGGTCAAATGTGACAGCTCCTGGCAAATTAGGGTGAGAGTCATCCGCAAAATATGGGGAAGGGAGTGAACGGGCCAGAAGACTGTGATGTAGAGGGGGAATTTGAGTTTATCTTAGATAATTCTGACAACAAATCAAAAATAAATGTGTCAAGATTTGAAGTATGTGGTATTTTGTTTATAGCTTAGCCGTAGATGATATTTGTTTTGGCTTCACTAAGATGAACCAAAGTCCATTTATCTACTATTTATTCTCTCATGCACTGTAATAATAAGCCAGTACACGTTCGTGTCCAGCATAAAGTGTGATATATGTCAAGGATGACTTATAAATTCCACAATGTTTCTCCCAGGCCATCATTCGTTCGATCCTTGTGAGCGGTCGACTGGGGCCGAACATCAGACACACAGCATGCTACGGTCTCCTGCTGAAACACCTGAAGTCGGAAGAGCT
Source organism: Scophthalmus maximus (assembly GCF_022379125.1). NCBI lineage: Eukaryota > Metazoa > Chordata > Actinopteri > Pleuronectiformes > Scophthalmidae > Scophthalmus > Scophthalmus maximus. Next base: position 10,809,278 of record NC_061532.1, on the reverse strand, counting down.
TCACTGGCTGCATCCGGATCTGACCGTTGGAGAGGTGGAGCAGCGCTACGAGAGCAATCATGTGGAAGCCGAGTGGAGGTACACGTGGATTGACAGGACGTCCATCCGTTGTTTTCTCTTGCCTCATGAGAGACAATTACAGCGCTGTGTTTGATACATTTCAATGTTTCTTTTCTTGTCTACAGGTACGACCTTCGTATCAGATACATCCCTGTTAATTTCACGGAAAAATTCCAAGATGACCGGTCTACGTTTGTTTATTTTTACCAGCAGGTAACAAACACCATTGAATTTTTAGATTTTTGTTGATTAGAGCCCGACCAATATAGATTTTTAAATTCCAATGCCCATGTATATATATAGATATATATATATCTATATATATATATTAAGAAAGAAAAATTGACAATGATCTCTAAGATGTCGTTAGCACCCTTATGACAAAGAAATATAATTGAGGCTTGATATTATACAGTTTAACCATGAACTTTATTTTTAAGTAAAAGAATATTAAGGTACAAAAGTAAGCAGTCGAACATTGGCTGTTTGCCAATTATTGTCGATCTAAATAGGTGCGGTGACGGGAAGAGGGAAGTTTGCTGCCATGATTTTTACAGTAGTGAAAAAGTGCAGTATTTCTGGACTATTACATATTTGTGATATCTCTGTCTACCTGTGCAACAGGTGCGTAGTGATTACATGCAGTATCATGCCAGTAAAGTCAGCGATGGGATGGCACTGCAGCTCGGTTGTTTGGAGATCAGGTGAGTCCCCGCATTCTTCCTGCATTCCTCCGCTCTCACGGGTTAAACTATGCACTTCCATGTGTTAAGCCTGAAGGGGAAGGGGATCATTTTTGTTGGATTTATAGTTTATTGAATGTCATGTCTTAGTACTGTTTGCAAGAATATGCTGTAGATGATAGATGAGATGATATTTAGAGTTCCAGTTGTTATGAAAAAAACTTGTCACATGCTTTGTTTTACTCAGGAGGTTCTACAAAGACATGAACGCAAAAGGTCTAGAAAAGAAGTCAAACTTTGAGCTGCTAGAGTAAGTATTTATCTTCTCCACACTTTATCGAGTTGATTTCAACATTTTGACCAGTTTCACCAATTAGAAAATGTTTGAAAAGCCTGGTAGCAAATTTTTTTTGTATATTATGCAACATTATTTATGTCTTTAATTCCTTTGTTTTTCTTTTGCAAATGAAGAAAAGAAGTGGGCCTGGACCTTTTCTTTCCTCAGCAACTGATAAACAGCATGAAGGTGAACTATCCCAACCTTGAGTACCAAGTACAATTGATGAGCCGCCAACAGATTCTGTTTTTGCCATCTACAAATTATGATGAATTCAAAATGTCACTGTTGTGATCCAGTCAAAGCAGCTACGGAAGCTGATCCAGCAAACGTTTCAGCAGTTCGCCACACTCAAGGAGGACGACTGCATGGTCAAGTTCTTTGACACCCTCAAAGAATTTGTCAGCTATGATGAAGAGGTCTTCCCGTGTGAACTAGTGGTGAGTAGAAACTATTATGCTCAGCCTGACGGTGATACTCTCCTCCCCTAAATCCTAAATTAATATCACAAATATTAAATGGTTCATTGGTGGCAAAAAAATGCAGCGGCGCTCACGTGAATTATTATTTTCCTGCATCACACTGAGGCTATGTCATCAATTGCTCTGCTGTGGTATCCTCGGCCCAACACTTTATTTCAGGTAGTTTGGTCACTTTAAAAAGAAAGTGAATGTGGTATGCCATGATTGTCACAACCACTCACACTCCCCTTCCTGGCCACAAAAATACCAAAGTGCGCTTAGCCCTAAATAGTTCTCATCTGTCAACAGCAAGGTTGGAGTCTGTCAGTGGAGCTGGTCGTCGGAGGGAGAGGCATTCGCCAACGCACACAGAAGGATTCAGCGGTAAGCGTGGTGAAGATTTAGGCATTCAGGCATACTGACAATGAGAGGTGGTGTTGACTTTTCTCGTCGAACTCTTGTCAAGAGTGTGTCATTTCTGACCATACGTACTTTTCACACTGAAAGTTTGGTGGGATAAATTAATTTAGTTTCTGTCGCACCAACTTATCCTGTCTAGACAGGCTGGTTCAAGCCACATCATTATGTATCTCACACAGTGTAAGAAATAATACCGCACAATCAGCCCCATCTTAATTCAACAAATTCCACTCCTTCTCTTTTGTGCCGCAGGCCGTGTTCCTTGCCGACTTCAAACAGATCAAGAGGGTGCAATGCTTATCTCAGAGCGACGGCAAGGCTCTGCTAAACCTCGACATCGAGGGGGCCAGACAGGTGAGTAACGCAACGACATGATCGTACAATGTTTTACAATATTCCTCCATACAGTGATAAAAAACGCTTGAGTACATTTACCAAAGAAAACGTGCTTCTATTGTGTTGGCCTCTTTTTTTGTTTCTGATAGCGTCTATCGATCAACGTGGCCACGGTCCCTATGGCGGAGAACATGATCGACCTTATTGATGGGTACTGCCGCTTGGAAAATGACACAGATGATACCGTTATCTCCCGGCCAAATAAAGGTGCGTACGTGTCTGCAACGTCCTCCGTCGTTTCCTTCAGACCCCTGTGACTGTGACATTGTTGAAAGGTGTAGTTTTGTTGCAGTCTTTAAGAAATGTGCTAAGTGGAATTCTCATTACTGATTTCTGTCCTAGATGCAAATACACGGAGTGCTCTGCCTGAGATTCCTACAAGGTGAGTGGGTTTTGGCTGTTTTCCAACTTTAAATGATTGGTGCCCTCGCTCAACGTTGGTTGTGATAGGAATTGAAAAGTTAGTTACTGATGAGAGGGCTTGTTCTATTGAATCTTGCTGGCAGCGCTCTGTGGAGCCATATCTTGAACATTTATGACCGGAGCGAATTCTCTTATTCTGTCTTTTCCTCTGGAGCAGCAGAGACAACAGCTCGCTCAGACACAGTATGGGTGAGCTGAGTTTTCATAGTTGTACATTATCTCTATTGTAGCACACCGGGCACACAGACTCTTAATTTCCATTTTTTTTTAACAGACGAATGCTTCTATAATTATCTTGCAAAAACAGTTTGTCATCAACTGGTTTGTTTGTATTTGCAGGCTCCGATATCTACTGTGAGATCCTCGATGAAAGGCCAAGATCAGGTTTGTAAAAAGTTTGAGTGCATGTCTTTAGACGAATAAGACATACAGAAACTCACATTTGAGCTCTGAAATTTTTTGTTCTTCAGTGGTGAAGTATGGGATTGACCGAAATGAGATCGTTCTTGGACGAATTCTTGGTGAGGGTTTCTTCGGGGAAGTCTACGATGGAGTTTACAAAAAAAGTGTAAGTGTATCTTTCTTCTGTGTATATTTACATATATCAAGAGACTATATTGACTTCACAAAGACATGGACAGGCTCAATTGTGTACAGAGCGGCTGTTCATTTTCATATGCAGAATCACTGTCTTTTTGTGTGTTGATTAAACAGAATGGAGAAAGGATCAACGTGGCAGTGAAAACCTGCAAAGACTGTTCGCCTGATGTGATGGAGAAGTTCATGAGTGAAGCAGGTGCTTAAGGAGAACGCGTGGAAAGCAATGACAGTTGTTAAGAGAACCATGACAATAACATTTCAAATTTGTGAACGCATTTTCCAGTGATAATGAAGAACCTCGAACACCCTCACATCGTCAAGCTGATCGGAATCATCGAGGAGGACCCTGTGTGGATTGTCATGGAGCTTTATCAGTGCGGAGAGGTTCGTGCTTTGTTTGAATTCAGTTATAATTGTATTGGTGTGTTTAAAGGTTTAGTGAATGTTTCCTCGCGGCCTCCTAGCCGTCTGTTTTGTGTGTGCTGCGGGGAAAAAAAGATCAACAGACTTCGCCTGCTATTTTTTAGAATCGCTAACAGTACCTCTAAGTTTCGTGACGACAGCTCTCTTTTGGTGCAGTTAGGTAAATCTGTCTGTACGAAGTGTGACGAGATGCTGTATATCCGAGCCGATGGAGACAAATGTTAAATTCTCGTCCTAATTCAAACTTTGACGCCGTTGCAGCTCGGAAACTACCTGACTCAGCACAAGAACACGCTGACGAATATGACTCTGGTGCTGTTCAGCCTGCAGATCTGCAAAGCCCTGGTTTACCTCGAAGGGGTCAACGTGGTTCACAGGTGATAGCATTTTTTGTTGTTGTTTTTATCCAGGAAGTGGCCATGCTGTTGTTGCCTTTTTTTTTTTACTGTTTGTTGTGGAGGCAGCAAATCAGTCTCCGGAGGATTCAATTTCCAGAGAATGATAATTTGCAATATCAGTTTCCTCTTCAAATCCTGCCTGTATTATCTGTTTATACATCATCTCCATCTGTACCGTCATCAAGTTGAACCTCTGTGTCTGTGTTGTTTGTGTCTTCTCACAGAGACATCGCAGTGAGGAACGTGCTAGTTGCCAGTCCAGTGTGTGTGAAGCTCGGGGACTTTGGTCTGTCGAGGTACATCGAGGACGAAGAATACTACAAAGGTGACAGACGCAAAACTGGGAGAATAAAAGCTGATTTAGACAGTTTTTTTTTTCTAGTCAGTTGTTATACATTTGACATTATGTCAGATTAAGCTGAATTGTATTTAAAGAGAAATATGGTAAGATTGATTGATTGAATTTAGTTGACTCATTTGGATATTGTTCCCCCTCATGTTCCTTTTCAAAAAGTAAACTGTTAACTTCTGCCACGTCTTTGCAGCGTCTGTCACTCGGTTGCCCATCAAGTGGATGGCCCCAGAATCCATCAACTTCAGACGTTTCACCACAGCCAGTGATGTCTGGATGTTTGGTGAGCCATGCATGAACAAAGAACAGCTTAGTGCAGGGACACATACAGGCATAGGGAGAACATGCAAACTCCATCCAGAAAAGGCAACAGTGCTAACCACCACATCACACCGAAATTTAATTTAGAATATTTTTATTCTTATTCCCTGACACCAGGAAAGGAAAAAAAAGAGAAACCAAAGAATATATAATATAAAATACCACACTTCACCTCACTGACAAAACTGCCGTCACCTTGTCTGAAGGTGTTGGACATGACTTTACTTGCGGCTGGTCCATTTCTGTGCCTTCCTCTGGACCCTCGACTTGATGCTATGATCTATGGGTGTAATCAAGTACTTTTTAAAGTTGTTGGCAATGTACTCATCCAAAGTTGGATCCCGCACCATTAGCAACGGCATCATTATTCCTCTACAGTGCAGCGTCTTACACAGGGAATAATAAACGTCCTTGTGAAGGTACTTGTATGTGTCCGGGGTGATGACAAAAACTTCACCCTTGACCTGAGTCCAGACCAACTTCCACAGACGTTCGGTGAAGGCCTCTCGCTCTGTGGGGATGTACTTACGTTTTGTCATATTGTAAGCCTCGTTCACAAATTTGTCCAAGATGACCTTTAGGGCAACCTTTTCTGCCTCCGTGTGGACTGGTTTGTCCAGTTCGGATTCCAGCACAGAGTCAAGCGCGGATTCAGGCACGGATTTGGTCAGTTCAGGTATAGCCAGCTCAGATAAGTCCTGCTCAGGTAGAACCAAGTTGGGTTCGTCCTGCTCAGGTAGAACCAACTTGGGTTTGTCCTGCTCCGGTATGTCCATCCCCGGTATGTCCATCCCCGGTATGTCCAGCCCCGGTATGTCCAGCCCCGGTATGTCCAGCTTGGGGGCCTTGAGCTTGGTTTCCGATAATGACCGGGACCTCAACTCGGCTGGAACCCGTGTAATCCAAGTGTGTCTATCTAATTTACTTGGCACCATCATTGTCACTGGGTTGCGTTCCACGTCAGTAAGGGGTGGATATGAATCTTGCTCGTGCAGAGTGGCAACATTAGGTTAAACCCTGGGTTTTCCGTCCTACGAAGCTGGTTCTCTTAGTTCTTACCAGGGTAAATCACCATGGTAGCTCCTGCTGAACGGCCAACCTGCTCCGGAGCAGTTGGAAGTTCGAGATAAGAGATCAAAGCCAGTCACGAGTCTAACTAATGACCAATCAGATCACTGGAAAAAACAGTGCCATCGTTCTGAGGATCTTGACTGGGACAAAAGTGTTTAGAGTCATGTGACAAATAATAAAGCGCAGCAGATCGGAGCTCACCAGTGATCGGCCACTTTTAGAACGGCATAGTGAATTTCCGCTTCACTGACATACATATATAAACAATACTCATATTATATTCTTATTGAATTGTGGAAAATTGGGCAAAATATGTAGAGTGGTTCTTTTCTGCTTTTCGCTTAAACCAAATTGACCTGCATGTTTCACTGTTTCTTTTCGTATCATATTTAAAACTTTATATATGCGCCTGACGATGTTGCTTGTAATTGGCGCCTCCGCCTCTTCCACATGAACGCGCTCGTAACCGGACAGGAAAACCTAGGGTTATCATGATGGTCAATGTTAGGTTAAGTCAAACCAGATAACGAAAACATATCCTGGGTCTCTTGAACTCGCTCCGCAGTACAGGCCCCGGTCTGAACATTAACTTTAATCGTGTGTGTGTTTGCATGCAACTGCATTTATTTACTTCCTCCCTTCATGAGTTGAATTCGTTGACAAACAGGAACATTGTCAAAATCCATGTTATTTTTAATGTTTTGAGTTACTTGGGAGTATGCAGTGGAACAGATTTTAAAAATATATATTTATTAATAATTTTTATCCACTCATTAATTTTTGCGTGGCGATTCATGTGTTGATCGGTGGTAAAACGTTTGCTTTCCATTCTTTTCACCTGCAGAGGTCCTCATGGAGCTCTGATTTGAAAGCTTTGCGTAATTAACCTTTTTTTTTTGATACACTTGTGTTGAAATCGTCGCTGGTTGGTGAAGCTTCACTTCGCCGTATCTACTTAAACCAGGATTGTCAGCTGGTTTTATATGTTTCTGTGAATGTATATCAATTGCATCATCAATACTTCATAGGCATTATAGAGCGTCCACACAGATCAGAGGAATAACCACGCCCCCCTGGCATCTGCCGTAACATAGCAACCGTTGCTAGGTTCGATGGTTACCTTTGGCAGTCACGCTGAGGTCCTTTATTCTGTTAATGTAATATGTTTTTTGGTGATATATGTCCCTGCCTGTTTTTACAAATGAAGCTTTTCTTAATGTACTGATTTACAATTTTATTTGTAATTTGTATTTGTATTTTTATTTTGTAGTCTTGTCACAGATTTAATAATGAAGGATGTATTTCAGGATGAACACGTCAAACCATCTGTTGTTTCTGTGTTTGTATTTTTCTGTAGCCGTATGTCTGTGGGAGATAATGAGCCAAGGGCAGCAGCCATTCTTCTGGCTGGAGAACAGAGACGTAATCAACCAGTTGGAGCAGGGCATCCGGCTGCCCAAACCAGAGAACTGCCCCCCTGCCCTCTACTCACTCATGACCCGGTGCTGGTCCTACGACCCCAGAGAGAGACCCAATTTCACTGAGCTGGTGGTCAAGATCAGGTACTTCTGATCTTTTTTTTCATTCAGTCCAGTCGATTGTGCCCTGCTTGTGTTTCTGCAGTTCTCTTACAAAGGCTTAAATGTTTTCTTAAATCTGTCAGCGATGTCCACAAGATGGAGAAGGAGGAGGAGGTGGAGCGAGAGAGGGACCGAGCGCGCTCCACAAAATACTTTGATCCCAAGTTCAACTTGAACGAGCCTCCTCCCAAGGTGTGAATGTGTGTCTGATTCAGACATTGTTATATGCTACAAAATGGCACAAAAATTTTAATTGAATTGCATTTTTAATTTTTATTTTAACCTTTGCTTGTAGCCTACAAGAATGAAACCAGGGCGGTTTGGGAACATGCTCAGTATTGGTCTACACATTCAGGTATTTCAATGAATTCAAGCGCAGTAACCTCCAAAGATGCCAGTTTCCTCCTAGATGATATACTTCTTAATGTTTATGTGTGTTTAACTGTGCAGCTGAATGAGGCTTTGTGTGCCAGCTCACCTGATCTGGCCAGCCCATGTGAATATCAGTCACCTGTCGACTCCATGAGCACCTTGACACTGCCAGTCAGGTCCCCTCGACGTCGCAGCATGGGGGTAAGAAACTCTTAGCACTTAGCTAAAAGGTTTAAGCTTCTGTTCGGGTTTTTATTAACCTATAATACGAAAGCATTCTGTGGCATCACATCTTCCTGGTGCCATCCTGTAGGAGAACGAGTTTCCCAGATTGGAACCAAACAGCAGGGAGGACGCCCAGCGCCTGTGGCAGAGGGAGAAACAGAAAAGGCAGGACACTATTCGCCAGCAGAAAGCGGAGATGATGGAGGATAATGTGTGGCTGCAGAAGGAAGAGAAACTCCTGGTGGGAAACAGAGCATCCTTAAGTTTTTTCAACCCCCTCTCTGTGTCTCTGTGTCCCCCCGCTGCCGAAATCAACTTGGCCTTGGAGGCTACGCTGAACGAGACGTCGTTCAACTGTATGAACCCGCTCGCTCACTCCCGACAGCGCGCATGTCTTGAATTGAATGTTCCTCTAACAGTTCCAAAGAGAGGTTCCACATTCATATTCTATCAAATGAAACTGCCTGTTCTTTTGCAGGACCCCATGGGACCGGAAGATGCTGCCAGACCAGTGGTAGGTGTCTGAATGTGCACACTGTAATTTCAGTAAAACTAAAGGAAGAATAAACTTAAGTTGAAATATTAATAATAATATAAAAATTGAATTTAAAATACTTGAATGCTGCTCCCAAATGGCTTTTTGGAATGTCTTGGGAAGCATATTCTTCTTATTCCCTTTCTTCAATATGGCCCTAATACTATCATACAACATAAAAACTTCTAGTGATCATAAATATATAAACTCATGCACTTTTCATTTATTTGCAACAACCCAATTGAGTCATAACTCAAGTCACACCACACACCACATTTCTTTTTCAGGTTGGTGTTGTCAAACTGGGCATTCTGGGAAACATAGCAAACTGCATTGAAACACCAAAAACAATTAGTCAGATTTAATCAGAATTAATATTGTGATTGTCACAGATATACAGTTTACAGTAAAACATTTTAATCACAAACCAAGGGGACTTTTGCTTTAAGATTTTAATTATTGATCATATTAAATATTATATCTCAGGTGGAATCTAAATTTAATCTAGAAATTATTTTGGTCTGAAATTGGTTCTTTATAAGGATAACCTTTATGCACTGTTGTCTATACATAATATGAGTGGTTGAATGCATTTATTCTCTTTTCCTTTTCTTTGTCCATTCATTTTAGTCTCCTGAAGACGGCACACTGAATGGCAAGTCCTCAAACAAAATTCACAAATCCACAGTAATTTGGTTCTGAAGACCCATTATCTCTTTCTTGATCCTCCTATCTTTCTTTCCTTTCTCTCTTGTCACTTATAACGTCCATCTTTCTGCCTCAGCACCGCCAGAGAAGCCCCCTCGGAACACAGCGCAGGTAACTATATCAATTCATTGTTTGGATTATAATATCTTTATATCTCATTGATAAGGTAATTTCATTTTTATCAGGGTTGATTTTTAGATTAAATTTTTTTTTTTTAATAAAATAAATGTAATTACTCCTTGGGTCAAAGTGCATTGATGTCACCAAGTATTTAAAATAGAGTCTGTTGTAAATAATGAGGATGAAAATGTTAATTATTGGGGAAAAAAACACTTAAAAACATTATACCGTGTTTCTTAGCCTGCGCCCACAGCGGAATTGGACCGCTCTGGTGACAAAGTGTATAAGTCTGTCATGGACGTGGTCAAAGTAGTTGTTCAACTCAAGAATGACGTCATTGAACTGCAGCCAGATGATTATATCACCATTGTCAAGGTACGTTTCTCTTGTTTTTGCTTCATTTCTTTACAGTTTGTTCATGTTTTATTGGCATATTTAAGGCGTTTGATTTCTAACCACCGAGTCGTACAGCCGATTCATTCTCTGCATTGATCCTCTGCCCCCCAGTCTATAGGGATGGCTTTACGTGATCTGATTCGCAGTGTGGATGACATACTGCCCACCTTACATGAGTCTGTCAGGACTGAGGTAACACTACATTATCTGCTGCCTGTTGGCTCTTTTCTCTCATCTCTCTTGCTTCCTGTCTTTATTTTCTTCTTCTCCCCCCCCCCCCCGCTCTTCAAGCTAGTCTTTCTTGTGTGTCCCTTTGTATGTTTGGCTTTCTGAGGACACTAATAGTCAGTTTCTACAAAGCCATAGTACAGTACTTCTCAATTTATCAAATGGGGTATAGAAATTAAAAATGTGATACATGATGCATTTCTTCCTTGTTCAACCATCTCCAGCTGATATGCACAAAGGGTGTGTGAGCAAATAGACATAACATGTAGAGTATGTACTGCATGTTTTTACAAATTATGATGAAAATAATAAGATAATGCAAGAAGAAAGAATATATCCCTTAGTTTCAACAAAAACTGGATATTTGTAAGCTTCACAAAGAGAAATTATAGATATATTTCTATTCATATATTATATTTATCGATATATATTTCTATTGTATATTTTTCTATTGCACTCTGTGTGAAATCCATTGTGTTTACCGTTGCCACAGATCGAGGGCACGCAGAAGCTGCTGAACAACGACATGGCGGAGGTGATCAGTAAGATGCGGCTGGCCCAGCAGAACGCCATCACCTCTTTGAAGGAGGAGTGTAAGAAACAGTTGCTGGCTGCGGCACACACTCTGGCAATGGACAGCAAGAACATGTTGGACGCTGTGGACCAATCAAGAGTCAGGGCCAACTTGGCCAAGCCCGTGGCCCCATAGTGGACTGTAAACTTTCTGGTTTTTGGCGTACGCATTAACCTTAAGTCTGACGGTCAGAAATAACGTTTGCACAGAGCCAAACATTTCTGCTTGTGTTGACATCACTTAAATCAAGCCTGCAGCAGCCACTAGTTCTTTGGACAGTCTTCATCTTGTAAATGTGTATTGTTAAATTTAAGTATGTAATGGTATGACTGGAGTGTGTGTATACTGAAATGGGGGATTTATAGGATTGTCTAGAAATATCAGGGATCGTATTTAAGATCCGGTCAGTTCTGATAAACTTTTTATTTCAACTGTTATCATTTGTGACTGGTGAGTTATTGGTTTTATTGTCTGCTCAGTAATTGAAATATCCCTGTAAATACAAAACATGTCTTCTGAAAAACAAAGTAGATTTTATTGTAGAGGGAAAAAAATGAAATGCAAGTGAAATGGTTCAGTCTTTCAAAACTGATGATGAAACGAAAAGCCAAATTGTTTTATACATCTGTTTGTTTTTAAGCGTCACTGATGCATTATTTTTAAAATTATGATCATTATATAGATACATAAATTATGATGAAGACTTACAATGGTATGGATGATGAATTTGTCCGATGTTTCAGACACTGTTGAACTTGAAAGTCTTTGTATCATGTCCATTATCATAAAATATGAAATTCTAGCACATAATTCAAGTGATATAGAAATAAACATTATTGTTTATATTACTGTATATTATGGCCTTTTCATTGAAGCATACCTCATGTTGATGTATGAGTACATCAACATGAAAAAGCTTTTTTCATGTTGAAAGCTTTGCATTAATTATCTTCCTGTGCTCATTTGGTCCCACTGGGAAGAGAATAATTGCGCAGATTAAGAACAGACCAAAGGGCCAAACGGATAGATTTTATTATGAGAAGTTATTATAAGTGACTCAGCATTGTGTCAAGAAAAGGTTACCTTCGCTTTAATCCATTTTTTTTTACAAGTGATAGACACAATAAAGGCATAACCTGCACAGCAATGTAATGTGATCACATGCAGGAACTCAAAAAAACATTTGGCTTTTATTTGGAAATTACCACAGTCCTCATAAAAAAGTAATATGAGTCAAATGGCTGTTGAATTGAATTGGCTCGCATGACATTGCACAGGTTCTGCTTTTATTGTGCTCCCTGCCACACATTGTACGTGTCGACATTTTTGTGTGCACCTACAGAATGGCGAATGGCAGACTCATGAATACAAATTCTCCTGTTGTATATTTTTCTTTAAAATGGATAACTAATTGCAAAATGTAATGTCTTCTCATCTTTATCTTGTATGATAGGAACATGGAGAGCATCCTTTTTTGGGGGGGGTCTTAGAAAAACTGAAGACCAACACTAGTTCAACACAATCAAACTGATGTCTTATCAAAATTGAATTGCACTGCTCGTCTTTTGTAACTTAACAGCAGCAGTAAGTAGTTACAGTTGTTGACGTTCCTCGGCCCATGTTGCTGGCACCTCACATCACATAAGAGTCTTCCAGTGGGCTAACCCCAGTGACCTCCAAGAGGGTCAAAAGACCTTTGTTCACAAACACTTCAACAACTCCAAACAAAACCCTGGACATTCCTGCATACACATGAGGGCTGGGAAGGCCGCTACGAACAAACCAACATGTAAATACGACACATCTGGAGTCTGCCGGAGGGATGTTTCTTGTGTTAGCAGCCTCAAGCTAACAGCTCCGAGCCGCACCAGGACCAGTCTCTTCCCACTGCCTGATGTCGAGCCGCTGGCTGCCCCGGTAAGACGCCGAAAATTACTAAATGCTGACTTTTAAATTGTCAAACTACTTAAAAACAAAAAAAAAACCCTTCCAACATTTGTGTAACCACCCGGCACTGTTGCTAGCGCTATACACGACTTAGCTCCCATGTTGTGTTTTTAGCATAACTTAACATGCTAAAGGGGCTATACGCTAACACACTGACGTTTAGCATGCTAACATTAGCTTGTTAACATGCTTATGTTGCTATATGCTAACACACACACACACTAACGTTTAGCATGCTAACATTAGCTTGTTAACATGCTTATGTGGCTATATGCTAACACACACACACACACACACACACACACACACACACACACACACACACACACACTCACACACTAACGTTTAGCATGTAAACATTAGCTTGTTAACATGCTAACGTTAGCATGTGCCAGCCACAGGTGAGACCTGGGGGAGGAAGTTCAGCCGGATGTTGACAGCTGAGTCTGGGGGTATCCTCTCACTGCCCCTGCAGAGACCGTGACCTGGTTTCGTTCGAGACCCGCCGGTGAGAGGGAAATACACGCTGCACATTTTTACTTCCAATTTCTCCTAATCTCGGTTTGGTGGTGTTTAAAAAGAGCTCGTGGCCCCGTGGGACTTTGAGGTGTTTCACAAACTTCAGTCACGCCCCCCAGTGCTGAAGCAGAGTTTAGCTTTAGGTGATTAAAAAGAGTTTAGGTGTTTAGGTGTTTAAAAAAAAAAAAAAATCTCTCTCTCTCTCTCTCTCTCTCTCTCTCTCTCTCTCTCTCTCTCTCTCTCTATATATATATATATATTCAACATTTTATTTTATTTTTTACAAGCGTTGTTAGATCATGCCAGCTAGCCAGGGCGGCAGGAAGAGGCCAATGGTCCCGAGCAGGCACACAATGATGAACATCCACAGGAAGATGCGGTCGATCACCATGGCGACGTACTTCCAATCCTCTTTCACCTGAGTAGAGTGAAGAGCAACAGAGAAAGCATAAATAGTAGCAAATCTGCACATCTTGTCGGAGAAATTCCTGAATTCCTTCGTATTTTTTTCTTTTAGTTAATGTCACCAGATTGAGGTATTTGACCCCACTATACAGTTATGGCAAAGTCGTTGTTTGTACTAAGTTTATTTACAGGCAGATATATTTGTCATGGGGGTGCTGATGAGCTTGAGAGTATCTACTGCACTCTAAAGAATCTTCAAATTACAAGGACTTAACATACATTTACTCGCCAGTTTAGATGTGTGGTTTACATTACAGTACACTGTATGCGTTCATTTACATATTCCTCATACTACAAGGAAAATATACTGTACGTGATTGAAAAGGATGAATCTTTGCAGGTCAGCACTGATACAAATGAATGGTTTATTTAGTTTCAAGTGTTTTAATGATAATAGATGCAGATGACAGATGTTGATACTCACACTGAAGTCAGCATCCTCGGCCCTCAGGTGGTCTGCAATGTAGTGCACCCCTTCCAATGCACGCACAACACTTGGTGAAAGCAGGAATGTTGAGTCTGAAACAGTGTTTTCTACTTTAGTTGGCCGCTGAGTGGGATTGACTCTGGCCCCGGTTAACTGTCTGTTTGTCCCTCCGGCCGCTTCCTGTCGATTCTGGCTGTTCTGTGGGGTTTTCTTCTGCGGCGGAGGAGTCGTCCCTGGAGGTCTGGGCGAAGGCGGACGGAAGGAAAAATAAGATGTCAGTGTTCCAAGCTCTAAATCCTCATAACAGCTTCTGTCGGGGTCCTCCAGCACGGTACCGTCTCTCAACCAGTTTGCCGAGGTGCTGAGGCAGTTGCCTGATTTGTATCCAGCTATCCGGGCCTGCCGCCGCTCAGCAGCTGTCTCCTGCTGGAGCAGCAACAGCCTGCGTCGCCGTGCGTCTGGCGCAGGCCGTCGCATGAACAGCCAGCGTGGGATCATGTCCAGGAACACAGAGTGGACCCAGCGGGGCATCTTGTGAGTGCTGGGGGACCGATGGTGCACATTGAGCACAAAGACGGTGATGACGATGGACAGGGTGACGAAAATCATGGTGAAGAGGAGATACTCGCCAATGAGAGGGATTACCAGGGATGTGGACGGTATGATCTCTGTGATGAGGAGAAGGAAGACGGTGAGGGACAGTAGCACAGAGATGCACAGGGTGATCTTCTCACCGCAGTCTGAGGGCAGATAGAAAACCAAGACAGTGAGGCAAGAGATCAGCAAGCAGGGGATGATGAGGTTGATGGTGTAAAACAAGGGAAGCCTTCGGATGATGAAGAAGTAGGTGATGTCCGGGTAGATCTCATGGCAGCAGTCGTATTTCTTTGTATTGTATGTTCCCACAGCATTGATGATGGCCCATTCACCGCTCTCCCAGTAGTTGTTGAGATCCACCGTGTTCTCAATACGCTCCAGGTCAATCTTTGCCTTGTCATAGGTCCAAGAGCCAAACTTCATTTTGCAGTTCTGTTGATCAAATGGGAAGAAGGTGACGTCGATGCTGCAGGAGCTCTTGTATATGGCAGGTGGGACCCAGCGGATTTTACCCGTGTGGAACAGGTGGGCTTTCGTCATGTGAGTCACGGCAAACTCGCCGTCGGCACTGGAAAATCGGAAGTCGTCATGTGAGTACAGTATGAGACCCCCAGGTTTAAATATCTGAGAACAAAGGCTAAAATAGCAGATAAACAATCACATCCTGCACTGTGTGAAGTCCTGCTACCCTCCCCTCCCCCTTGTTCATTTTAGAAACCATCCAGTGAAAAAGTGTTATGATCTCCCCAATTGTAGTTTGCCGATTAAAACGTCAGCCGACGACTTAATGACAAGTCCTTACCATTCCATCAGTCTCACACCTTTTTTTAAAATTACACTTACAGATTGCGATTACACAGGCTCGACTGAGCAGAACTCCCATTATCAACCTCCTCTGTTTAATCTCCATGAGATAGGAGAAGGGATACGATTATCAATAGTGGAGAATTTCACAGTACAGTAGATTTCACACTTAAGCAAAACATGCGTATAGGTTGACTACATTTTTAACACAAATTAACTGCATCAATATTAGTCGTCGTAGTAGTTACAGAGGCAGAAAAAGTATTGTATGCTATTTGTAAATTTAAAATGACCAGGTATAGAACAAAGGAGCAGATGTATTTTTGAAGCCAGTAGATGGCGCCATCCTCCTTCCCTATTTCATTCAGTCACCAGGCATCTATTAGAACCAGAGGTATCAGTGTGATGGATCTAATTGTTGCTTTTTCATTGTAATAGACATAAATAGTTGCCATGACCTGATCATGAAACCTTGTAAATACAGTGCTAATGTTGAGCAAAGCTGTAAAGATTAGGCAGTTAATCAATTAGTTAATAGACATGATTCCCATGATTCTTGAATGTGATAACTAGTATATTTGCTTTGTTTTCAATGATTTTAAACTGAATATCTGCAAAATTCTCCAGAATAAACCTTTAATCAGTGAATAAACAGAATAATCAGGAGTTCGTGCGGCCTTAGTTTTAAGGTTTGTTAGTTCTTACTACACTCATCCCACTGACTTGTTGTAGAGGACGATGTCTGGAACCCATATGAGCTCCGATGGCACTCTGATGGACGTCACATTGTCGTAGTCAGACGGTCTCCAGCGAAGCTTGTAGTCGTTCCACTCCTGGCAGATACAAACAACAGGGATGATTTTTTTTGGTGCTGTGATCCTTTAATAGTCACACCAGTCGATTCAGTTCTTCACAAACCTTGTCAAATGTCACATCTTTAATACTTTATACAAGCATATCCCCTCTTTTTGAAAGAAAAAAAAACATGAAACATAGACACTTTTTTTTTTCCTAACCTGTTTAAGCCACACGTTGGTTGTCATCATCTGGTTCTTCTCATCCTAGTTGACAGACAGACGGAGAGAGGGACAGAGACGTTAGAGTTACGTCTGTCAGTTCGAGGTGCAGAACAGAAGAGTATATGTGTTTGAGAGGTTTCTGGAGGATTGTCAAAGCTGACCCAAATATAGCTCGCAGCAAGTTCACTAACTTGATGGCTGCACTTGATGGTGAACAGCTTTTGCTGTGACGGAGGTGCCTAATGTAGTTTTCCAAAGTTTGTTTTTGTTACTGTATGTAAGAAAAGCCAAAACATGAATATAACCCCCCCCCCCCACATAAATCAAACTTGCTTTAGGTACAGGGTCAACAATTGGGTATTAATTGTACTTATTAAAAATTCTATGGATAGGTTATTGCTCTTCAAAACCAAAACTCTGTCTGCTACTCAGTTTGACCTTGAAACATGTGCCACTTTGTTTTCCATCATGAATCCAAATTTCATCAAAGGGGTTTTCTATGGTGCCCCGGAGAGCGCATAACTCTGCAAAAAATGAATGCAAGTGAAGACAACCAAGGAAAGATGGCAACTAAACCAAAAAGAACATGTATTTAGAGATTACAAATCTGTGAATGTTTTTTTTCTTCCTTTTTTGACATGCTGTTAAACAGTCCACCCTTCAAGACTCACCACGTCAATGAGCTGAGCTATGGACAGTCCAAACTTGACAATGACCACGTCGGAGATGTTCGGCACAGGTCTCGACCACTTGTTGTAACCGGCGAACAGCGTCTTGAAGAGGTCGTCCTCGGCGTGCGTGTGCGTCTTGTCATAGCAAAGAGCTGTGGAAACATTATTTCCAACAATTAAAACAATTGTCTCTGTTCGGATTTTTCAGAAGACAAATACAATACAAAAATGTATGTAATTTATAAATCAGTCAGACTCACTCAGTGTTCCACACGGATGAAATTTCACCCTTCATCTTTTTAATTTAAGATTTAAATGTGAAGTTAATAAAAACAAAATATTTATTGTAACCAATTCTCTTGGAAATACAATATAGAGTTTCTCCAACATCTAAATTGGTTAATAAGACTTTTAGTTTAACTTGTGGCCTTGTTTTCTTGGCATTCAACAGTTGATACTTGATGGTGTAATATATAAGAGGACAGAAGTGAGGGAGTTGAACACATCATATCCATGTTCTCTGCCCTAATCCTCACTTAAAAAACAGCAGTAAATCAGGCTGGGGTGATGATGTAGCTTTTGGGAGTGAGGATGAGTGTCGAGAACATCTTATATTTATGCGTCTTATCGATTTTTCTGCTTCTTGGCAAATTTTTTTGTTCTCTTGATCGGGGACCCCGTGAGGGTCGCCTGCTAAAATTTGAGCAGGTGGAGCCTGGGGAAGTATCTCCTCTCCCTGTGACACCAACATTATTTCAACAGTACCTCTCTCTTAATCTTCTTAGGTGTTATTGTTATGTGCATGTGGCTGCACTGCGAGAGTGGGCTTATTCAAGTAGACGTTGTATGTGCAGTCCAGACAGGTTTATGCACGAGCTCGATCTGAGTCACCGTGTTGTTTCCTCTGCAGAATGAACAGCATGGATTTAGACAGGAATCCCCTCCCTCTGGGATTACAGCTTCCACCTTCATCGGCGTCGTCAGAGTCAATTACACACATCGTTTCTCGCTAGTGTTAAGTGGAGGTGAGCTAATTCCTCCGCAGCGGAGGGTGTTTATTGTCGAGCTGCCTGTCACTCTGTTCCAACCGATGCACGAATCAATTAACTGACACTTTTCACTTGAGTGACGATGTGTTTGCACCTGTTTTAAACTACAGCCGATAACCGGCTCTGGATTTTTGGAACCTGTATTCGTTTTTCTGAAGAATTGTGACCAAGATATCTCAGCGTTATGACAAACATAAAACAAAAAAAAATGGTGGTACTTTTTCCCAACTACTTGAAATATATATTTGGCATAACTGTACTGGAGTTACGTGTTACCAGTCAGTTGATATATGCAGACAATGATACAGCAGTGCTGAACTAATATCAGCAGATCTGTCGGGCAGACTTTGGTGTGTACAATATGTGGACCTGCATTAGTCATTGATTCGAAAAGAAGCATACTCACTTTATACTATTGCTTTTACTCCCTATATTTTTGTAAAATTAAGGCCTTTGTTTATAACTACATGATTACATTTAATCTACCAGGGTGGCCAAGAAGAACCTATGTGTGGGAAATGCTTCGGTAATCATTTACATAAATGATTTATAGAAATGTGGAAACATCACATGTTAAAACCAAACCTCCAAAAATCAACACAAAAGAAATCCGTTGAGATTCTAATGGGTTTACATGCCATTAACACCCCCACTCCCCCTTGTAGCTTTTTTTGGTGTCACAAGGGTGTACCGCAGCCCAATGACATGTGCTCACATCAAGGATCCCAAAATGAGACCCTGGACCACCTGCGTCTAGGCAGCAGTCATGGTCGATTAGCCATGGCCACATCATTGCCTGTCCATGGGTGAGTTGTAGTTCTGAAGCCAACAATGACAAGTCCTTACAACCAACAAGTGTAGGACAGTCGAGTGGAGGGAAGCCAGGATCGTCCAGTGCACGATGCAGCGCAAAGCTAACAGAAGGATTCATGCAAATCTTCTTAAATTATTAATTGTGCCTTGTTAACTGCTAGACTTGCAACATGCAACACTGGAGAACGTTCATCCATATGGCAATTTTGTCTTAAAAAGAATCATGTTTGCGGGGTTCTACGGCAAAAATATTTCAGGACTATTACATATTAGACATGATAAATAGTGTGAGAATTCACTGTTATTTTGCCCAAGGTACACTTGGGCTCGTCTCCCGCAAACATGAACTAATTTCTATCTGGCAAAGGAGCGTGCACCAGAGACTTCTTATCTGCTCTCTCGACAGTCGGGGCGGTTCATGCTCATCTGTGTGTGCATCTGGGAAGGACCAGATGTGGGGGGGTGGGGGGGCTTTGAGAAGGGCTCTTGGGTGCCATAGATCAAAGCCTCCTGCCAGCCAGAGACTTGAGATGACAGCTCCAGCACACCGGGGCCGTGGATGTTGGACCGTGGCCAGGCCCCTTGGCGAGGGTGTATAAAACATTGACCAGTTTGGATCATCGAGTCAGCAGCTTCTCAGGCCAGAGGCACTCTTGGGGAAATTGGGCTGTCAGATACTGAGTTCAGATAAAAGTTCAGTAAATTAAAAAAAAAACATGCAACAATTTCCTGTGAGTTGACTAACACTGCAGGGCTCCAGTGGGAAAAGCTGAACCTTGTCAGCGGCATTAGGAGAAGTACTGGCATGAGAGCAAGTAGCAGCACCAGTTGAGTGTTGGAGCATGTAGAGATGGAGCGAGAGGATAAAGGCTGTGTTACTAGTTTATGCACAAAATCCTGACTTGCATTGGGGTCAAAGTCCATGTCTGCGCAAAGCTCCTGAATCGACTTCCAAATACAGAACTGCCCCAACTTCCTCTGTCGAGCTTCAAGTGTCTTCTGTCTAAATACGACACCTGTTGTGTATTATGAAATATTATGGGGATTTAAATATTTTATTTGAGAAGGACAGTGCTTCTCTTTGACTATCTCTGAATTAGTGTGGCCAAGGACAAGGGATAATGAATTTACTCTGCCGTGGAAGAGAAACATAGAGGTTTTTTACAACATGGAGATAATCACATTTATGCTGAGTGAGTGACAATATAAATCTCTGTGTCACACACAATACTTTTTGCGAATTTGACTTTAGAAGAGCTTCATGGGACTTGTATGAAGATTGAAATGCGGGCTACTACTTATTGGTCTAGGGACCATTTTCATTTTAAGTTTATTACTTGGTAAAATGCAGCACTCGCATCAACACAGAATTGGCACAATGCTCCGTTCCCACCTCCCCCTCGTGTTGCTCATGTTGTCACCACGTCAACGCACTTTTTGTCACACTTTTGGCGAACGACGCGCGGAAAACCCAGAGGAAACGTTTTAAAAAAAAGTAAACTGACCTGAGTGAGCGAGCAGGAGCGACCACACGACAGCCGTCCTCGGCGAGAACAGGTGGTCGTGTCCCATTTTGTTCGCCGGCGGTGGCGAGCAGGAGTCCGACTTCCCTCCCGGAGATGTTTCCGTTACCGTGGGAGCGGAACCCGTCATCCTCGCAGCGCGGGCGGCATGTCCGCTCAACTTGTGCGCTGCCGCTCCCACATGGAGAAAAAACACCTTGTTTCTTTCTTCTCCCCCTCTATCTGTGGGCGGGGGGGGAGTTCAGGAGATAGTCTGGCTGGAGAACTTTGCCGTCTTTTTCCACCCGAGGCTCAGCATCGACAGACGCGTCGCCCAGGCTGCTCACTCTGCGCGCCGGCGGCTGCTGCACCCTCGGTTTTACGCGCACTGAGCCGGAGAGCTGTCCGTCACTCGGTGCTGAATCGCGGCGCAACACTGAAGAACTACTGTACATGTGGGTTATTGTTTACAGACTGTAAGTACCAGTGTCATGAAGCTGCCCGCACAAGCCTGGACATTAAATCATAGGAACGATTCTGCTGCGTAATGGATCAGCGTATCCACCTTTTAGCGCAGCGTGCCAAGGATTTACGCACAATCTAAGACTTTGATGGCCATTATAATTCTTTTGATATAGTTATCCCCCATGATTAGAAGCTTTCTCAAAGACCTCTATGGTTCATTATAGGTCCGCAGAGCTGCATCATGCTCCCTGAGAAGACACAGCCACATCTGAGTATTTCTCATCTTTCCTCTTGTAGGCTTCTATTGACAGTCCCTCCTCCTGTCTCCCTTTTGCTGCTCACACACGCGCGCACACACACGCGCACACACACACACACACACACACACACACACACACACACACACACACACACACACACACACACTCACTCACACTGGATTCACTTTCACAGTTGTAACTTGCATGGGACTTGAGCCTGTTTGCTCCAAAAGAGTGAAGACTGACTATTGATTGATTTAATTGAATATTAAATGAAGAGTGTGGGATGTCCCTCATGAAAACAGCTAGAGGGCAGACTAGTTGAATGAATGTGCTTTAGCCCCCCCCCCAAAAAAAAAAACTGAAGAAAAGGAAATACAAAAATTGAGAGTGTTTTGAGTAGAAGCTGTGCACACATGACACCCATGCCAACAGAAAGCTTTAGAAAAAAATTGCCTGATTTGTTATTTGTTGCTCTTTACAGGAACATACATATATCATATCATGCATAGCACTAATTCATATTATTACAAATTTCATTGATGCCAATATCAAAGCATTCCCTCTCATGAGCCATGCAGGGTTAAAGAGAGAAGAATTGCGATGAATAGTGGCACTAGACACAGAGCTAAAGCTTTACGCTCAGATTTGCCAATCAAAAAAACCCACATAAATCTGCATGGATTCGTGAACAATGTGCATATTCAGAGTTTCTCTGTTTTAAGAGCTTATAACATGCTCATTTCTTCCGAATGACAGGAACCGTCTAATCGTTTATACAATTTCTTGCCCCACAGCCACAGTTTGCGTAGTTTTTCTCTGAACAACATCTATCCTACTGTAAAAAAGCTCTATTCGTTGCAGTCTTCTCTATTCTTGTTGCAAAAACAAAATCTCCATTGAAGCACACAAGTCATCTTAAGTGTGTCCTGGCCTCCATCCCCAACCTTGAACCAGATGGCCGCTTCCTCTGGAGAAGTCCAACAGAGTCATTATGTCTGGCCTCTGAAGGCCAATCTGGTTTGATCCATAAACACTCAACTCGACTCAAAGCTAAAACCACATACTGTTCCCATGTTTGACCTCGCAAATTATGGCTGGATGGAAAATAATAGGCTCGATTTTCTTTCACTATTCACATGGTGTCAACCTTCCAACCTTCTTTTTTGTTGAGTCTTACCAACAATGTAATGGCTGACCTTGAGAAATTGTTTCTCGTGTGTTTGTGTGTTTGTGTGTAAACATGGTTTTTTTGTAAACTTTTCAACACTTCTTTAGTGATGTCTTTTGACGATGTCTTTCAGCTGCTTGGTGAACGAGGCTTGCAGGGCCTGCGATGAGATCTCGAGCCTGTCGGCGATGCCCGCTGCAGCGCGAAGCATGTCTTCAAAAGCCGAGGACTCTGCTTGGATTCTGCTCCCGAAGACCCGACAATCACCAGGTGGAGTGGAGTGTTGGGGAGGGAGAACCGGCAGGCAGATGTGGAGAAAAGATTGAGTAAGTGAAAGAAGATCTGAGGACATTATACACACTAGAAGTGGGGTAATACATATGGTAGCTCTTACAGTGGGTTATGTAATGGAAAAGACTGTAAAGGGAAAGATAATCATATATAATGCTGAAGGAATCACAAACATTAAGGCGCGAATCAGGCAACAAGAGGGAGAGGGACATTTTGCAAAAGAAAAATAGAACTATAGAAAGAAATATTTTACTCAACTAATTTTTGGTCAACTCAATCTTTGGCTATGAAGGTGCAATGGCCCCGAAAATGTTGTTGATTAACTTTCTGTTGATGGATGAATCAATGTCCATCTCTGCCTCCACTGAATGCTAAATTCATCACGGTGGATGAAGATGCTTTGTTGGTGCACAGACCCGATGCTCACCAGACAGTGTAGTCCGTGGTCATGAGGTGCCTGACACGCACTGATAAAGTCTGGCTGACTAATTTCAGTCATGGGGGAGATGAGCCACCAAAAAATGTAGCTTTGAACTGTCTGAACTCCTTTTCCTGCCATCGTTTTAACACAGACCTTCCCCCAGGACACCAACAAACACGCTGATCCTTTTTAGCAGACTTCTCTACCTTTCAGCCATTGACTTTATGGAGCAAAGCACAGACATTTAATTCCCTGCACTCACTTCTGCATCCCAGCGAGGGCGTCCAACACGTCTCCCTCCAGCTGCTCTTCTAGGTCGTCCTCTGCTTTCTCTACCACCTCGTGGCATCTCTCGTGGTCCTCCTGGATGCCAACGATACTTTCCTTGATCACGTCCTCGTAGCTCTGATCTCCCAGCTCTGCCGCCACGAACTGCACCAAGATCTCCATCACAGCTCCGTTTCCGTGCTGGATGGCCCGCAGGTAGGCCAGCTCCTCTTTCTGCGCCTTTAGCCTTCGAGCTGACGAAGGGTTAGTGCTGAAGTGGACGGAGCACTTGTCTGGTTGGGGCTCAAAGTGCAGCGCAGGTGAGGGTGATGGTGGGAATGCTGCTGATGTGTTCCAGTAACGGCTGTTTTCCATCCTCACATGCTCATCACCAGCTGCCTGTGATGTGTCACTGGTGGCCATTATGGCAGAGTAATTGTCAAAGCCTGAGCCCCAATCACCATCCCCACTTTGGCAGAGCGTCGGGGTTGCCATGGATACCCAGGCCAAGATTAAGGGCATCCAACATAGCCACATGGTGACCTGGAAAGAGGAGTAGGTGAGTAACTGGTAATAACTTCTATGATGCGTTTTAACCATAAACGACAGTTTACAGTAAAAATATTTAACGTAGATATGATTTCTTAGAAAATTAAAAATTGAGATAGTCAAATTCAGATGTTAAAATAAGTTGATTGAATTATTTTATGTTCTGTCCAGTGAAGAAGTATACTCTGTACTGTTTATAAAGGGACGTAGTCACTGGGTCTGGAAAATGAAGCCAATTACATTACAATTATCAAGGTATTATATAATTCTGTGGTATATTTAAATGTCAATGTTAAGTTATTTCAATCTCACAATGAGGTATTCTCATCTAATTATTACATGCTTTAAATAAAGTCCACATGGCAACATCTGTTAATGTGCTTTTCGAGAGCGAATACACGCTCTCACACGTTTTACAGCATTGGTGACGTAAAAGTGTTGCACAAAGTTGTGTGCTGCTTGAGTTGTGGTTATATACTGAACAACGCCTCATGCTCTGTGGCCTGGTAATGGCCTAGTGGACGCATGAGTTGTGTCCCGCTAGTGCTGTAAAAGCTGACATAGCCCATTGCAGCGGCGTTTGTGTTGTTTCTTTGTATCTGGCTTTGTTGTCTAGTATTCCCTCAAAACATCCACTCGTCTCGTAAATCCCTACAACGCATGAGAGTCGGAGCTTTTGAAAAATGTCCAACACTGGGTGGGATGTCATCCCACAGGTTTTGTTTTTCTCTCTCAAATCATTCGCCCCTCGTCTGTAGGTGTTAGTGCTCAGTCAGATGGCGACGGTGTCACTTTAGTTTCACCACACTGCAGACTCCCATTCATGCATCCCCCTCCTCTGCATCTGGAAATATGTTTAAAAACCTGTAACAGGCGTGTGAGGTGGAGGTACACTGCAGGGCTCTTTCTGCTGTCAGAGCACATTTGGTTTCAGTTCGCTTTCGCAGCAGCCCTGAAACTATTTCAACTTCTCACAGCTCAACTGAACATTTGAGTTGGTCGAATTGAACGTGTGCTGTTGAGAAGCGCAGAATGATTGCCCAATCACGCTCGCGACTAGAACTGGAACGGACACCGTAAAATTTTCTATTTATTTTAAGATGAGTTGCGGTGTGGTGGCACAAACCCATAAAACGACCAACTGTTGGCTGCTCTCCACATCGCTCCCTCTGTTTCTGATTACTTGAGATGGTGAACTCACTTACTGTATGTTGCAGCGGCTGTAAGAGGAGTAGTTAACAGAAACCCTCAAACCAACCAAGGACCCTTCACCGGGATATTATTGTAATAAGATTGGTAATTTCTTTTTAGTGACATGTGTCGTAACGTACAGGCTGATATCATCCAGTGGAAAAAAAGAGGTTTGGTGAGATTCGCCGGAGGTGACACCAGTCAGGGTCAGAGTATGCTTTAGATCTGTATCAGTTAACATCTCACACTTTATGAATGGGGTTCATTCCTGGGGCAGTTTGAATATAACAGATATTATTTACTTGTGAGGATTTGCAAAACAGCCTGGCACTAGAATAGATATCTTTCTAAAATTGCCACTCATATATTGTGGTGGATGTGAGGAAATCTGAATTTTATATTTAACTAATTCAGAAATGTATTAACAAGTTCCAGAGAGCACATCTGTAGGTCAATTCAGTGTAAAACCTGTCTAAGGCAAACGATTTCATGAATGGCGTGTTCATCTTCAAAAACATTTCAGGCGCCTTGATTGGCGAGCCAAAACTTTATATCAGTCTGGGGTTTTTACTGCACTTGTTTGGACTTTGATGAATCAAAACTTCACATGTCAAGCCTAATGACAGAATATACAGCCAAATGGAAATGTAATTCATCTCTCAGTGTAACTTTATTGTCTCTGTGTTCAATTATCATGGCAGCAGTAAAAAGCAAAAGTCAAAGGACATTCGGTGACATTAATTCAGTCTCTGAAAGGCCTGTTAACTGGAAGCACACATGCTCCTCTCAGTACCAAGATTGGCAGGAGCAGTTTCCTTTGTCTTTATGTCTGCAGAGTTTCCACGCTGGCGTCTTACGGTTTGCCTGAAACACTGTTTGTGTTAGACCCTCTGTGGCCTCCCGTGACCTTTTTTGGCTTCTCTCTGACGGCTCTGTCATCGTGAAGTGGTTTTTATAGGCTGACTTGTCATTCGGCTTTAAATAGCAGGAGCTCGCCTGAAGGAAAAGCAGTTACACATTTCTTGTTCGCAAGCTTAAAAGAAAAGACAGACAACATCCTTCTCCAGTAGTTCTTCTTTGAGTAGTCCATTGATTAATGAATGACTGATTTTTGTAGCTGATTCTTTTACTGTGCAACTCTAACTCGAATGAACTCTGACACAGTTGTTTTCAGTTGGATTCTCGGAAAAACTTAAAGAAACAATTCAAAACATTTGCTGAGACCACTGATGGTACTGCAGCAGCATTAAAACAATGCAACTGTTGTATTTATTCAATAAACACCAACAACTTACAGTTATTACAATTATCATTTAATCTTCCAAAAGTGTTGTGATTAGTTCTTGTCAGGATTTCTTAAAGCCAGAGGTGATGTCTTTAAGGTGCTAAGAGCTAAATGATTTTCAATGTTCAGTCACAAAGGACAGAGAAAGCAGGAAATTAAACAATTGTGTTTGGCATTTGACCTTGGAAGTGATTTATGCAATTTATCAGTTATCAAAGTAGTCACTGAATTTATGAATTAATGTGGTAGGATATTTCAGAGGAGGAATTTATGAGTCATGTACGTTGTATAGCTCTTTAGATGACATGGGCTGTCGACCTTTGTGAATTTGATATTCATGCCTATCGTACTCCTGTCTGCTCCCTGTCTGCAGCCCGGCCTTGTGGCCTCTCCTGTTAGTGTGAACAGGTGTGTTTCACAGGTATCACAACTCAATGTTGCTATGACAACAATACTCAACAATATAGAAAGGCTTCATAGGTTCTATCTTTATATACAGGTATAATGATAGAGAATGAAAACATGGCAGCATAAAAATTGGAAATACAGTGGAGACATGTTTGCACACACACACACACACACACGCACACGCACTTATACAAAAAACTATATTTGGACTATTTTTTTGGACAAATGTCACTTTCATCAATAGCAGTATTTTAAATATGTATAAATCCCATAAATGTACACTTCAGAGTGGATTGTTCTGTTTTACCAGGTGAGAAAACCTAATTTTACCATTAAACTGTAACTTAACTAAAAGTTTCCTAAATCCAGAAAACAAACTTACCCCAACTCCAGTGACTTTTTCACAGCTTAAAACGACTCAAAAGGTCCGGGACGACTTCTCACAGGCACAGAGAACAAATACTCTCTCAGTTTCCTTTCTCTTCATGCCAGGGGAAAAAATGTAGACACACACACACACACACACACAGACAGTTAAGGTTTGGCTGGAGAGTGTGGTCTTCTGTGTGCCCCTCTCTTGTTGGGAGGAGGGTGGTAGGGAATGGGGGTGTTTGTACAAAAGGCTGAAACTGAATGATCTCTTTCTCTGCAGTGGAAAGAGGGGCAGGCAGAAGGAGGGGTGAAGACGGGGTGTAATCTGCTTCACATCTGTGGGCTCTGTTGAGGGAAAGAGGAAGCATGAGGTATGGGGGGAAATGTTGTTGTTTCTTTCTTTTTTTTGAGACCATGCACCCATGACGGCTGAGGGCAACCAAGTGAGCCAGATCAAATGATTCATGATACCTGCTGGAGAAACAAAGTTTCACCGGAGGCTGAATTTTAAAGATCTATGATCTAATCAGTAACCAAGATATAACAACACTGACAGGTCTCTAGCACAGTTTATCGTATCTAGAAAGAGGATTATATTCAGTTTACGTCATGGATGATCACATATCTGATGCAGACATGCCGTCATCACATTCTCAGTGCTGTTGTTTTTAAAAGGACACATGGTATTTACTTTTTGAGTTGCCTTTGTCCCTTTAAGCCACATAAATTGCCTGTACATTAGTTCTAGCTCGGCCAAAAAACATGAACACTTTATGAGACCACATGGTGAAATCAAACAAAATGTCTGACGGCTGGTCATCGCTTAACCGCTCTTAAATATTTTTGTATCGTCTCTGGTGTCTCAAAGATCTCATCAGGAAATAACTAATCATTATAGTTGAGACTTAACTCATATGGTTACCAAATTATTTATATAAATATGCTGTGTGTGCTTATACAGATTCCTAATAAGGAATTCCATAATCCATGACAGGTCATGGCCAGAAGATGGACTTCTCAGTGGTTTTAATTCTGAGAGCTTTCTAAAATCACATATTTACTATCATAAACCATGTTGTTGGTCAATTTTGCAGGTACATTTTAGCTAAATAAAACACCACTAATTCCTGTTGATCTCGCTCATGACACAAACAGAATAACCCTTGTCATTAGAAAAATCAGATGTAAACTTTTCACTAAAAAGTTTAAATTGTATTAGTTGAACATTTCTTACTGTAACATTCCAAAAAAAGATTAAACAAAACATGTTCTCCTCATATTGCGTCAGGCCAGATGGTCTTGTCAAACATCACAGTGTTAAGTGCCCTCAGCCATGTTTGGACATGCATGTACATGTAGCATGTCCAAGACGCTCTGCCTTTCCTGAAAGGACAGGAAGGCTCCAGATGGGAGCTGTTTTTCACACACTCCGTGTCACATAACTGACAGCGAAGTCCTTGACATTCGCAATGAATGTTGCATGACGTGGGCAATGGAATGCAGCCGCCTTCATTACAAGGATAAGAAAAAAATGTCTCAGAGATAGCTCTTTGAATTGTATGAATACAAGGTGAAAATCCGTTCATCCACAAGGGAAAAGGGGTTTAAGGGGTAAAAGTAGAAATTTGAACTTCATGTCTTAAAATCTCACCATGATTTGCTTGTAGACAGATACATACAATCATCCCTCTAGTAATTTTCTGTATGAAGAAATAGCACTGTCATCTTACTTAGCTTATTTGACATATTTTAGAAAAAATTGTGGTTTTCCTCGTGTAAAAATATTCCAACCGAATTAATCCATATTTGTAACAACGCTTAGTCCCCAAGCTTCTTCTTCCTCCAGCCTCGCCCAGTCCCATATTCAAACCATATGATAACTATGTAATTTAAATTGGAAGCTAGATATGAATCCACACAGCAATGCTCCAGAGTGTTTGGAAAATACATAGTAGATTAGACTGTGACCGTGAATCCACTCACCAAGAAACTGTTTCAGCATTTTGTAATTGACCAGCAACTCGTGTACCCCAAGGGCTGTTATTGACCAAGGCCAAGGACTCCGTGCTCGCTGCAGCCACTTATCCACAGCAGAGTGCCTGCAATGAGCGACACAGTGTGCTGGTGCTGATAAACTCTGCTAATCCACTCTGGGACCCAAACACGGTTCAAGCTTTTCTTAGTGCTCAGAACCAGTGTGCTCAGCCACTTTAGCCGTGTTTCCCCTTTGCAGCAATAGATGTGGGAGCTTTGGGAGTAAGAGCCAGGCATTTGTGATAACGTTCCCTTTTTTTCAATCTATAACATGTCAAATTGTGCGCAACAATTAATAAATCTGTCGCTGCAAATGTTCTATGAAGTTTAGGGCTGCTGCAGGTCGATGTTCTGTAACACTGACAAATATCTTTTCTTAGGGCGGTGACACTCCAGGCTGACCTTAAATAACTAGCACCAACAAAAGCCCACTAAGAAATTCGCACTTGAACACCCCTCAAAGCAGCCTGCGGCCAACATACATGTTCATTCTGACATGTCTGTGCCTGCATGAGGCAAAAAAAGCACAGAAGGATAAGCAAAACAAACTGTACCCTATGTCATTAAAATGTCTGTTCAGAATAGGAATTAAGAATATCTTTTAAAAAGAGGAATTTAAATGACATGGAACTACTTCTCTCACGCATCTTCTGCCTTTTTCAACTTGATTACACACTTTTCTATCAGTGGACAATTTTACTCTGATAATGTGAATTATTCCATCCAGAGAAATCTCACTGTATTTCTTATTGGCTCTTTATACTGCAGCTCTAAGACGTCATCGCAGCCTTCAGGACTGACTCCCTGAATCTGACTGAGCAAATAGACTCTAATGTGGGTGCTTCACATTTCCAAAATGAGATTATACATGCCTATTGTACTTCCTTGCCTTGATTAAATCCTGCTCTGGCAGCACAGGGATTTTGTAAAATAACCACACCAGCCCTTTGTGTTTGTTTTTCCGTTTTTTGCAATGGAGCTTGTGTTGGAGAAGGTGATATCCCTGAGATTTTGTGGATCACTGTGATTTCAAATAAAACCTTTCTCATCATGGGCCTGGATTAGAACGAAAGAGAATTTTGATGCGACACCATCTGCCTTTACACACAGCTAAGTCAAATACAACAGCCCGTTGATAGATCTGACCTTCATGTGGGTTATAATGTTCATTTTGCGAGATGCGTCAAATCAAGGGGATGATCATTTCAGAGGCTGCAGTTTGTAGTGCTGTTTAAATGCATTATACTGGCAGGTATTTCATTCATTTGTTTCACCTCACTAATATAAATTTCTTATAAATGAGCAACTGAATGTTTATCCAATCTGCCGGCCGGGACTCTGCAGATTCTGCATTTCCAAAAGGTCAGTTTGTCATAGTGGCTAAAGCAGTGCTTTAAAATTAACGAGATGTGATTGGCTGTGCCCCTAACCCACTCATGGTTATTTTAAAAGACTGGTTACTCCTAATCCCACCCTATTTCCAAGAGGTCGCAAAGATATTAAAAGTACCATCTTTTCCTCTGCACACATTGTACTTGACCACAATTAATTGCATTTCATGAAAAAAATAGGACCCAAAACCCTTAAAGGCATTGACGTGGAAGCTGAAAGGCTTTGAGTAGAATCCCCAGTGCAGTGAAAGGGCACAAGCACAAGCACAAGCTGTTTGGTCTGTATTATGTGTTTTACAGCAGATGCCAACCTGGGAAGAAAAAAAAACATAAAATAAAAGGCAGACCTCCATCCAGACCTCATTATATAAGTCAACCAGCAGGAAATGAGACAGCCTAAGGATATTCTGAACACTGATCAATCCAAATGACACTGGTTTGGACCAGTGGAAATACATATCAAAGGCGGTGTTCTTTAACATCCCAGTTCTCTTAGCTTTAGTTAAATCTGATTATGTATCTCCAGACAAATATGAGATAGATGGTCTGAAGGCAAGCCGAAATTTAATCAGGCAAACATAATTAGCCAGTTTGGATGCTTCCTGGAGACCACGAGGACAGAGAAGATGGGTGCATAATGGAAGTCATTGCTTGACGCCATCCTCGTACATCTATGTCACCACTTTCCAGAAAGGCTACAAAATAGAATTACACGTAAATTAAATGATAGAAGCTAATACTGTATGAAGAAGTTACATCTTACAGCGTCAGTGGAAGATATTGAGCTTGTAAGACAACAAAGAATTTCTTTATTAAAGCGGAAATGGACAACTCTGCGGCTTAACTGATTGCACTGTATGGCGATAGAAAAAAACGAACTGCGTCACCTAGTGCCTAACCAAAACAAGGAGGAGAATGGCGTTCTCCCGGTATCTGTCCACAGTGATGGGAATGGCACACGGAGGAACAGCTGCTTGGAAAAAACAACAACTCAACCTCGTAAGGGAAAAAGGATCCTGTGGGTGGAGGAAGAAAAGCAGGCGTACAAGGGAGAGAGATAAAAACAAGAGTGAACTTCAGACAGACATTCACTCTGTGGAGACAGTTCCGGGACCTGAGAGGCTTTTAAAATGACATGCAGTTTGTCTTCTTTATTTCTAGATCAGTAAATAACACAACCAGCCTACTTATTAATACTAACAGACATTTAACTCAAGGTTATTTGTCTAAATTGGGATTTTTACAGTTGTTTTCTGCTTTGGACAGTAGCCAGCCTGCTGCCAATGAGTAAGCCATGATGCTAACGCTGCCCCTAGTTGACACTAGGAGCCAGAAAACTAAGTAGGAGCTGTACATACTACTTTCTTGTTCTCCTTCATCTCCAAAGTGGTGTTGACAAGAACTTTGAGTGAAGTTTCCCTGCGACTTTTGTCTTGCTGCTGCAGCATCTTTACGACAATGACCAAACAGTAATACCACGTGGAACCACTAGGGGCAAGAATGTGGTGTGTTGCCTCTTTTAACGTATGTTCACATCCTGAATAATGTGTTCATTATATTCTGTCATCTCAAATTCACACATGTGTATTTGGAACACATGTAAATGGTGACATCTCGGACAACTTGGCACATTTCTAAAGTGCTGTTGACCATTTTTAATTGCAATATCATTAAAAGCTTGGCTCTCTTCCACGGTGTCGCTCACCGATCATTAAATTCAAGGGAGATAACGCACTGTTGACTCCTTGCTCACAATTTTCCTTTGGTTCTTTTTATTGATTTATATGGCTGAGGAGAGATGTGTTGTTCCAGCAGGAGGGAAATGCACGACCGCAGAGAAACAGGAGGGAGCTTTGCTCACCGCCGCAAGAGCGAGAGATGTATAGTAAATGACTATCTGATGTTACAAATTTATAACTAACTCCAAAGAAATGTCAGAGAATCTTAAGTGGGCCTCTTATCATATGAACAGTGACACAGTGTTGATTAGCGTCAAGTCACAGAAGCTCTGAGATGACTTCATCAGGATAAAGCCATATCAACAGAATTTTAATTGAAACAAAAACAAATAATTTGTTAAACGCAGAAATATTGTATATAGATTGGAGAAAAATATACATGTAAAGCAGTGATGTATTTTGTTTAGACTGAGAATATGCGGATCCAGATACCCCCTCAAAAATACATAAAGACGAAGTGGACAGAGACTGAAGATATATATATATATAAAGTTTTGGTTTTTTTACCTTGAATTTGGATTAGTTTCTCCAGAACAGTGTATTTATTGCTGGGGAGAAATACAGGCCATGGGGTCCGGTTAGCTAATATTCATGTTTGGATGTTCAGTAACAGCATTACCACCATTACTGCCTAAAGCAAGCTGTAATAACCCGGGAAAATAACAAACGTTATCACTCTATGTCCGGAGGGAGTGAACACAATTACAGTATAATGTGGTCCAATACAACACCAAAAAGTATGGCCTGAAAAATTACCATATGGTGGTTTGAGCAGCAGTCGGACACGACTCTCAGAAAAAAGTTAATCATACGTTTCACAAAGGAACCATTGTGTTGGATTGCCTCTGATTATACAGTTCCCATCACAACTGTGTCCACCACGTGTACAGTAGGTGATGACTTTATTAGCACAGTACATTTTCCCTGCACCACTGCGACACTAAAACTATTCTGTACCAGTTTAACAATGAAAAATGAGCTTTTATAGTGAAAATCCTGTTCCTCTTTCCTTTTTTCTCTCCATCGCTCCCACGACAGACGTTTGGTACACACTCCCTCTGCCTGACCTCTGGACTGGGACATTCATTCGTTCGATGCGATAGTGTCAGTAGTGCAGCCCTCTGGCCACAGAGCCTGCTGTAGTCCTGGAAGTAAACAGGATAAATCAAAGCAGGATAGGAAATAACGCTAAAGAAAACATTTGAGAACCCTTGGTGTTTATTCGCCACGGTCATGCCAACCAAATTGCAAAGTAAAACCTTTCAGTGGAAAGGAGTTTTTTCACTTCTCTTGTATTGTATTTTTTCTTTCTTGCTTTTCTAAGTCTCCTGCAGTCTCCTCCACACTAATCCTTAATTTTGGCCCTATTTTTATCATCTCTCCCCCCCTCTTTCCTCCCATTTCCTTATAAATATCCATGAAGTTAAGAACATTTTTAGAAAACCGATAAGGGCCCTTTAGGCAACAATTTGCCCAATATAGCAAGTAAAGAACTAAGTCTGTTATTCAATGTAAGTCACAGCTGGGGACTCGCTTGCTGAGGTTGTGTGATTCGGTTGGACACGTTGATCTTTTCGGTGATTATGCTACGTTTGATCTCTTCCATACATGTGCTGTACATTAATAAAATTTGAGGAGCCATACTGTATCAAAGAGGAAGGCGAGGATGTGTTTGATTCCATCTAGGAAAAAAGTAAACTAAAGAAATTTTCTTTTTTATAGCAAAAATGCATGTCAGTCCAAGTATTTTTTGATACCTGAAGAGATGAGAAGACTCAGTGTTTCCATTCGATCATCATCAAAATATTATTATCTCTATGATAACCTCCCAAAAAACAAAGTTTTTCTACAAAGAAATCTTTTCTACAAAGTTTTTAATCACTTTAATCAGAAAACAGTTTGCCGCTGTGAGATGAAAGACTATTATTGATTTTAGAAAACGCTTGCAACAAGTCATTTTGCATCGGGAAAAAGGGGTGGACATTTCTAACAAGCAGGACAACCAGAAACAGCAAAAGCGAGCAGGTCAGCCCGGGTAATTTCCCTCTGTGTCAACTGCATCCCCTGGTTGTCTGTGCTTCTCTGGTCGGGAACGGAGGGAGGTCAGCGGGAGGAAAGTAAAAATCAAGAAGCCAGCTGTGTCCTAGTCCAAACAGGAACTCTTAATCAATACAGGCAGCCAAAAGAGAATTGTGGGGGGTCACAAATATCACGCTAGTCTTGTGTGCCAAATTGAACACTTGGAACCCAGGGGTGCAGAGGGTCTTTGGCTGCTGACCTTTATGAATGAATACGAATAAAAATAATATATTTTTAT
The DNA here is from genome assembly GCF_022379125.1 of Scophthalmus maximus. NCBI lineage: Eukaryota > Metazoa > Chordata > Actinopteri > Pleuronectiformes > Scophthalmidae > Scophthalmus > Scophthalmus maximus. The sequence continues at coordinate 10,774,621 of NC_061532.1, read as the reverse complement.
TTCCTCCCCTATAGCCAAACAAGAATTGACTTGAAGCGACGTGATAAAAAAAGTTTGAGATAAATTTTTTACCTTTATTCTCTGATCACTCCGAAAGTCAGAAGTGACATTTGATTGGAAAGAGCACACATGCCCATGCATGAGGTGAGTCATTCTCTTTTTGATCTTGGTTTTTCAAACGGGCACGCTGCTCCACTACCTGCCATTGGCATTCAGATCGCACCAATGCCAAATGCACTCAAGATGACTCTGAGGGGAATCAGGCTGTGCTCCCGGCTCTCGTAAATGTCTGCCTTAATAATGGGATTTCCACACATTACATACAAACTCACTGGGTGCTAATGTGGGAGAGTAATGTTTCCAGGGAATGGTGCACTCAAGTCCTAAATTGAATTTACAACATTACATTGACTTTAAAAAGGGGGCTGTGCCACGTTCAATGCCCTGGAAATAAAAGTTTGCTCCATTGAGCAGCCAAGCACTGGCCGGAGGATTAAGTGATGGCGCTGCTCTGGATTTTGCCCCGCACTGGGGCAAGCGTTCAAACATTAACTCAGATTTCAGCAGATGTGCTTACTGTAAATGGTAAGACACTTTTAGTGCAAATGTTCAGAAGCATGCCGGGTCTGGATTTTCTGGTGTTTTGGCATCATGCTACTCGTTTCCTTTGTGTCCTGTTCGCCTTTGCACAAATCTCACACAATCATTACCGACACATTATTCTATCAAATTTCAAACTCAGTGATCACATTAACACATGGACATTACCTGTCTACAAACCCTGCATTTAGCGCCACACAAATGTTTTGTAGAAAATGAATGTGTTGCATTTCGATGAATGCCCGATCCCTCACGGTGGAGGGAACTATTCCCAGGTTTACTGAATGTGAAATGAATCAGCATAGATATTGCTCGATTTAAATTGCTGATATTTCCCCTCTTTATTCTGACTAAACAAATAACCGCGAGCAGTTTCTTGAGGCAGCCTTTTATTTTAGTGTCATTGTTTCAAGATGGTGTCACTCTTGCATCTTTCATGTCTTGTGAATGCCAGCTTGCCTGCTCGAATCCTCGTCGTTGTAATAAAAGAGCAGTTGCGCCGATGGAGCTTTGTGCAAACCCGCTCTTTGTATGAAGGTGATTTAGTGGTGTTGTTCATTAGACGGAAGAAGACAAACAGGAGGTAACAGAAGTCAAGCAAAAGTAAAAGAGGGAGAGAGAGACCTTTTTATTGATGGTTTGTGTGTGTGTGTGTGTGTGTGTGTGTGTGTGTGTGTGTGTGTGTGTGTGTGTGTGTGTGTGTGTGTGTGTGTGTGTGTGTGTGTGTGTGTGTGTGTGTGTGTGTGTGTGTGTGTGTGTGTGTGTGTGTGTGTGTGTGTGTGTGTGTGTGTGTGTGTGTGTGTGTGCGTGCGCGCGCGTCCTGAACTGCTGAGTGGTCACTCTGCAGCATATTGCTGGATGATCAGGCACTGCTGCTGCTGCTGCCGGTAATAGTTTTGACTCTGCCGAAACAAACTGTACACACTTTTTCTGAATCGGTGCCTTTCATTTAGTCATACTGTAAATTGGCACATGAGTGTTTGCACAAAAATCAAATGCATTTGATCTATGTCAAGATTGTACTGAAATAAAATGTTCAGTCGCAGGACAGTCAGTCACAAGTCAACATTTCCATACAACCCCCATATAAATAATCCTTTGAAGAAAAACAGTGGCTGTGAAACTCATATTCATCTTCCTAACTTTGATGACATCTCTGACCAACGTCAGGTCAGAATTCCCAGTGCAAGATGTCTCATAATAAAATAGGAAGATTGTATTAATAATTTGCTGACAACACTTATGTTCTCAGCTAATAAACCATTCTGGCTATATAGCCTTATCGTGCATTTAGAACCACTCCCAGGTCAAATTTTATTCTAGGCCCAGTGCTGCTTGTGCGGTATCAGGTAGAACAGCTTCCGGAATTTGAATGTATGTCTTCAGCAGCAAGTATACGTTGTATAGCTGTCAAATACTTTTATTTGTTTGTCATTGCTGCAGTGTAGCAAGCTGTAAGCAATGGAGGCTGCAATTCTCAGGGTCATCAGCGAGAATCTATTTGAAAAATGCAAAGACATAATTCAACGCCTCTGCACGGAGTACAAATACGGTTTACAATGTATTATGTTTTGCTTGTAGCATTCAGCTGAGGCTCAACACCACACAGAAGAAGCAGAGTATGCAGTGGTCATTGTCAGTCTTTCTCTCAAGGTCAACAGCTTCCCTTTGAGCTGCTGTAAAGCCATCTTCAAAGATTGGACACGTTTTACTGTATATGTGATTAATATGTTGAGGCACCATGGCCATACACTTAATTGAACACATGATATACTGTATCCAAGGTCTGCTATGCGTGAAGTGAACAAAAATGGCAGAAACTTTACAGGTCAGCCGTGTCATGGTTGGTCAGTTCCCCATTAAAGTCTCTAACATGACATGGCTGAAATCCAAGTATAATACATCACTGAGAATCTAATAAAAATGGACAAAGAGGTTTAGTTCACAGGATGAGCACTCGTTTCTTTGAAACTTCCAGTCTGCTCAAAGGAATGAATGTCAAAAGACACCATTTTCCCCTTGCGTTGTCCTTGCACTTATGAATTACAGTCGCTTCAGAAAGTATTAGGACACCTTCTCTTCTGGCACATTTTAGTGCATCATTGATTTAATTTAAATTGATGAAATTGCCACAGGAATATGGCAGCCCGCTTTACAGGTTGCAGGAGAAGAAAAAAAAAGATTGTCTCTAATGGGAGAAAAATTTAACTCCTTGGCAGAACTGTAAACACTATAGCTGTTTTCAGGCCTCATCAGCAGGGACAGGGAGACTGGTCAGACTTTAGGGAAGGATGAATGCAGCCGAATACATGCTTGAAGGAATCAAATTCATGTCTGCAGAGGTTGTGGAGACTTCCCCAAGTGGATTGACACAGTAATTGCTTTGTAAATGGTACTGACCTAGGTTCTGAATACTTCAGCAAATGAGGGATTTAAGTTTTTTGGACTTTTGATAAATGTTCAAAAATGTCTTAAGCCACTTTTCCGCGCGTCATTTTGAGGTTGTTTGGTGTAGATAGATCCAATTTGAAAGTTAAATCTACAGCACAAAAGAAATGTGCACTAGGTGAAGCGGCATGAATACTGTTTTGAAGTGACCCTTTCTCCTTAATGCCCTTGTCCACTGATGGCAGTTATACAACACATTTCCGAAATAGTATGGCCAACCGCCCCTCTGCCTGTGTATACTGTTCTGGGTCAAGGGCTCAGTTCAGGACAATGCTGTCTCGTTCCTCTCACATTACTGTGCTTAGTTACAGAACAAGCTGATGGCATGGCTTTGGTCAGGGTCAAGCGCCGTTGTGCATCTCTGTGTATCAAATATCATGTTGACTGCAGAGAACTATGATTAAGCTCTCGCACAGATTGTCAGAGTCCAACACATTCACAATACAGCAGGAGAATTTCCAGAAAACACCGTCTGGGTGGAGCATGCAGGAGGCGGGGCATGACGAAAATTCCACTGCAGAAAGCAGCGTCTATAGTTCAGGGTCGTCAACACGCTCGCTCGATGTGAATCTTCCAGAGACCTTCCCGATGTATTCTCACATGGGCTACATTTTCTAGAAATGTAGCTCTGAAATAATAGACCCCTGAGTCTGAAATGAGGCCAAAAGATTAGATAAATAAATGAAAGCAAACAAATGAGAAAGTAAGCGCTATTAAGAAAGGTTTTGGTTATTGTCAAGGCTTTCTGTTTACATTCCCCACACTGGCAGATCAGAGCCACAAATGGCTCCTGGAGGACGCTCTGTTCCCGTGAACCACTTCTTATTAGAGGGATTATTGGGACTGAGGGTACTAGCAGCTGTGGTGTGGTAAATGGCATATCAAATCTGATTTGCTCTATTCTGTCTCTGTAGAAGTGATTTCCATTTTTCTCAAACTCAAAACAAGTTGAATCTGTTCTTTCAATGATGTTTTCATTCTGAGCTGTGGGCGGAAAACTTCCATAGAGTTAAAGCTGTTTATATTCTGCAGTACCTACAGTTTATAATGTAACAGCATTTTTACACATTGTTTTATAGTTTTAAGTTTTTATATACCTAGACCTAGGGACCATGAAATCAACCAAAGCAAAAGTTACTTTTGGAGTTTTAAAGTGCTGCAATGTGAGCAGAAACAGTCTCGTTCCGGTTGAGGTGGACATTTATCTCAAGTAACACTGATGCAGCCCCCAATTTATTTACTGTAACATTTGACAAAATGGCTGCATCAAACAACGACATATATTCAACAAACAGAAACCAAAGGGCACAAATGCACTATTGTAAAATGAGCAGCGGTGAGTAAATGAGTCCATAAAGCGTATATCTTTTGGCAGGAGTTGTTTGATTTCACGCCTTATTGGTGCTAAACCGAGCAAGGTGTCTGTACCGTGTCCCAGTGTCATTTTTGTTTACAAATGTTTTTCTGCTGCTCTGAGCACAAAGTTGGAGTCACAGGAAACGTTCCAATTATGCAAATACACAAGGTTGGGTTTTGTTGAATGACAATTCAAACGCACAATGTGCTGGTAAGAGGAAAGTGAGTCTGTTGGAAATTTTCGATGTACAATCAATGGGTCTGTAGGAATAATGGCAGCAGGGGAAAGGGTGAGTGAGGCGATGAAGATAGAGATTCCTGTAGAGCTCGGAGTTTTGAAAGTTCTTGAGAGTCGTCTCTCCACAAGGTCCTGTGGTGCTTGCACTTCTTTTAGTCGATGGGGAAAGGCACGAGATGACAAATTGTGAGGTCTCTCTTCGAGCTTTGCAGTCCTGAGAAACCTTCACACTATCTGAATTATCTGAGAAAACTGGGGGTAATCTGTAGATGGACTATAGGCTAAGGCAAATGTGTAAGCATCAAACTCCAGCAGTCATCAGTAGGGTGAAGGAGTGTATCGGCACGGGTGGTGACAGTTGTTTAGATGTTCACACCAACTTAATGAGAATTGCAATGGGTGGCTGCCTTAAGAGTAAGAGAAACGATAAATCTTAAAAAAAAAAAAACCTGCTGCTAATAAAGACTCTTTTCAGGTAATTGAACGAGGCAGATGCACGTTTTATAGATTTTACACGAAGCCGTCAGTGGGGATACTGCACTTCTTATAGGCATTTCTTAGGCACACTGAAAAGACTTCCATGGCAAACTCTGCAGCTCTGCAATTCGCTAATTCATTCTCATCACAGTAAGTGAAAGTGAGAGTCCCTTAAAGGGAGAGTCAATTAAGGAATCCTGCATGATTTATTGTTTGCTTTTTGACACCAAACTCATTTTAATTAGGCCTAAAGTTTTTTTTTCTTCACATGTGCTCCTTTCACATGTGCTCCTGCAACTATGTAGTGCTGTCATTCTCACAGTCATCACTTAAAAGGCTTATGACACCTTAACAAATATATAATACCTTTTCAGTATTTTAATGAAACATCAATCTTGTTTACCTCTGGCAAAGGAAACATCTTGATCATATTAAAGTATGACTGAATCAATTTGACAAATTATCTAAACTAAAATCTAATACAGACATAGCAGCATAAATAATAACCGCTCTGTATGCAGATTAATGTTGTACTTCCATTTAAAGTTTCAGATATCTGTTTTTATTACTCTCAAAATTGTAAATTAAACACAGTGGAATTTAGACATTAAAGGTTGCCAGAGGATGTTGATATTTTTGATTTTGAGTAAAATTCCTTGACATCGTTTGTAAAGATTGCTATTTGGATATCCATTGTCCCAACAGGACGAATTGTAATTTTGGTGATCCCTTAATCTTTAAAACCATACATCATCAGCTCAAAATTTTTATGGCACAATGATGTCTGCATTGATTGACTTAAAGGCCTTCATACATTCACTCCTGCCATCTAGGGAACCTTAGGTCAGTATCTTGCCCAAGGAAACATTGACGTGTAGACTGAAGGAGTCAATTATCGAACCACCAACCTTCCTTTTATTTTATCACGTTTTTTGACCAAACATCAGCAGAACAGATGGCAAGACCATCAGCATCACCTCTGCTTCCTGTTTAGTGCTTACATTGTCATCAAAACTTTGCTCAACGCTAAATATATCTCTATGCAGGACGCTGTGTTAGCCTAACAGTCAGTACTGTAGGTAAACAGTGCACACTGTACTTACACAATGACGTATATGACCAAGAAGAAACAAAGGCGCAGATGAGTGTTATTTCGTCCTAGTTGGAGATGGAATTATTCCTTCTGTGAAATCAGAAAACAAATGTAGACCTCAAAGGAACCAACAACTGCTATTTTGAAACAGATAAATCACAGTCTATCAGGGGTCTCCATGCTCCTGTAGTGTGACAAATGGGCTCATTAGGTTCAAATTAGGCCGAGATTAAGGTGATGGAAAGCAGTGACAGAGTGAAGGATGTACTTCCTCTGTGAGGAGAAACGGGGGGCATGACTAATAATGTTTTTAGCATTTAAATCCTGCTCATGACTGACAGTTTTGATAGCCTCCAGTGTTCATCATCGAGAGAGGCGTTTACCAGCACCACCAGTGAGGTAATTTCTTCCAAGACAGAGAGATGGTTTAATCTCGGGAAGGTCCCCAACAATGTGAACCTCCTCCCTCTCTTGGTTGTGCTTGTGTTTCACACAGGTTTCCGGAGCTCCAGTGTTATCTCTTTTGAGAGGCCTAAGGCAAACACTCACACTGACTAACTGAAGCACTAATGCACATTATATTGCGGTGTTCCTTGGGTTCGCTGTATAATCAGACAGGCAGTTTTGTTGCTCATATTACATGCATTTAGGTTCTGCCAAATCTCAGCACGTCCTGGTTTTTGTTAGTGTTCATGAACAGCATGTGAAAAGGTCATTTTAAGGCATCCTGACAACATGGTTCTAGATATGACCATGCCGTTTGGTCCGTCCTTTAGGGTTAGTGGGAGGGATTGCTGTGAAATTCTGTGCACCCATTCAATGTATTCGGAGGCTGAATCTGAATTTTTATCCACAGATTTTTCTCCTAGTGGAACAGTAGTTTTGGCTTGTAGTAAAATGCCTTGACCACTTTTGTAAGAATTTCCATTTGTTGCTGCATTCAGACATGCATTGAAGTCAAGACATTCTTGCCTCCTGCTTGCTCTACCCAGACGCCTCAGAATGTTCCAGAGATTTTCCTGTTGGTGTGAATGCGTCTGGCTCCTGCTGCGTTCGTCATATGTGAACAGCCAAGTTTAAGTCCGAAAACAGCTTAAGATTGAACATGATAAACAGCATACCTAACGTCAGCATGATAGCATTATCATTGGGAACATGTTGGCATACTGATATTAGGATCTAGCTCAGAGCATTGCTGTGTTTAGATGCATAGCCTCACGCTCTTAGTCTTGTTTTTTTCATAACCTGCATTATGTATGTTTAGTTTAGTTAGTAGATACTTTATTTATCCCGAGGGAAATGTAGTTTATTTATTTGAAAAAAGATCAGAGTAGATAATAAAATATGAAAAATATGGATATTAAATAATAACTATTATTATTTAAAATGGGGGGGGGGGGTTGACCTTTCTACTTGTAATTTAGGTTTGCTCTCTCGAAAAGACTGCATTCTTTTGCAGTGTGGTAATGTGATCTTTCTTGTTACAGTACCTGTGCCAAATGAGCCTCTTTAGAGATATTTCTGCTGCTGAAGCGCTGCAGCTGTGCGGTGTGGTGAAGTGAAGTGGCGTTCCCTTCAGTGAGCCTGCCTGCAGGAATTCATTATCTTGAAAGCAAGCGTGGCAAAGACCATGGACAGGTGGTACGGGTAATTTCATATTTCTCCTGTGCCCTGTGAGTGAAGATGCCACTTCGTATTCCCTCCCTGTGGAGGAAGAACACATTGGTGTGGTCTGTCCAAATGTCAGTTAATCTGAAATGAGTCGGGGGTTGATGGCCTGCTGGTTAGCTGGGGAGCCACTGCCCGAATCCGTCTTCACTTTCTAAAGGCAAAAGGAATCATATACCAGCTAATGCTTACTTTTGTCATCAACTTTCAACAGATTGTATCGCAGCTTTTGTCAAGCACTGGCAAAGGTGCAACAATGGTCATAAACACAGGAAGAGTTGTTTTGTCTTCGAGCATGTGAAGGGAATTGTCATCAAATACAGTATCTGAGTTTGTAATCTCGCACGGAAATCCCAACAGTGAACACCAGAATCAGGAGACATGTAGAGTGATGTGAGCCATATTGATCCAGCACACTGAGAGCCATCTGAGTTCATCGCACATTAGCAAGTGAAGGAGGATCCTCCAGCGCTCCGTGGGTGAACTGTTTCAAAAGAAAGGGGAACTCTGGTACAGCGGGAGGTGAAGGAGGACACAGTAGCCTTGGTGTTACAAAGTCTGTTTAAAAGAAAGTGCTCAAGATATGCCTCTTACATCCGCAGCTTCCTGTCCTCCTTTTTTTTCTGAAGCTGTATCACAAGAGACAAAGCCCCATCTCAGATATCATCACACATCTTCCAAAATCCCAGCTGTGTGGTACAGTGCAACAATTTTGATGAGTCCTGCTCAGATGTGTGATGAACGGCCTCAGCGAGGCGACCGTAAATATGCCCCCTGTCTTGAACTTGCTATATTTGGCCGTGCACACAGTGGCACTGACACAGATGCTCTCATAGATTTTGTCACCGTTATCTCGAAAAGCTGTTTCCTGAGCAGTATGACAATACACATTTGTGCACCTCGAGTGCCGATAGGAGAAGCATGTACACACAGTTCATCACAGGTAGAAAACTTATTTCCCGTCTTCCTCCATCGCTCAATCAATCCCTGAGCCTCCCCATAACAAATACAAAGATACACACACACACACACACACACACACACACACTGTGCCCTCTCTAATGCTGATGCAGGGTTGGCACCATTAAAATCCACTTTGCTGTCCTGGACACTTCTCCTTTCCATTGTTTATATTGGAGCGGCAGAGTGATTGTACTAATCAGGTGTGGTATACACTCTCAACACCAACTGTCCCTGCTGCTGAGGAGTCAACCAAGTGACTGGAGGACAATAAGTCCCAGCTCACATTGCTCGCCGTGAATGGAAATCCAATTTCATTTCAGACTAAATGCATTATTTATATTGTCTCTGTCACACAAGCATCAATACAAAGTCTTTGCGTTGCGGTGTGCCGCAGTGTTTTAAGGTTTATTACTGATGCTGCGATAAATGTAAATGTTCTGTGGACTGCATTTTCATTTGTTCGCTGCTGATGTATCTTGTAGAGATCTGCAGATGCAAATCACGGATGATGACATTAATGCTCGGGAATAGCTGAAATGACCAGCCTGCAATATGCATGAGGCAGCAAAGTCAGCTCAGATCAGCCAATATACTGCTAAATTCAATCATGGGTAGGTTTTATATGCTATTATAATTTAAATGAATAATAATGCATTTTTGGCATTTAATAGTGAATTAAAATCCCAGAAAACGATATGACACACAAGTCAGTAATAACCAAGTTGGTGTGGTTAAAAAAATATATGGGGGGTAAAGATCCACAGTATGTACTGTATGTTTCTAGTGATACTCAGCCAATCTAAATCTGGCCTCAAGCAGTGGGAATGGAGAATGGCAAGCACAGTTTCTTATTAGCAAGGTGTCTTTTCCACGGTCTCTGAATATGTAAATAATGAACACTGTGGAGGAAAAAATGAATAAAATGGGAAATAACAATGATCACAATCTGAAATTAAAATGTATTTTCTCAGTATGGTGTCACCAGTGTACCACGGTGTAATATTGCAGACCATCAATTAAATACATCTGAGGTTGACGAGGTGTCACCACCGCATCTACTACGTCCCAAAATGGGATTTCACTATTTTTTACAGGAATGGCAGTAATTACAGTGTTGGGATCTACACTATGTTAAAAATTGAGCCCATAGTGAATGACTCGTGCATTAGTCCAAATTACAGTAAACTATACATGGGTCAACGGCATTTATAATAATAGCGGATAATGAAAAACACGGTTGTTTCCGATCACTTCCTATTTTTCCATAAAGTGCATTATGAATCACTTATGTACCACTTTATTTAATGTAGCTTGTAGCCTAAGTAAATATCCCAACCCATGGTACAAAATAATTAGCGTCCATTTACTTGATCCTGAATTTTGTCTGCATTTAAATCTGCTCGTAATTATCAGCTGTTTGGCTGAAAAATCTGCAGTTTCAAATTGTGCTGTTTGTTGTTCCTTGTAATATTCAGATCAATTAAAAAGTCAATTTTGTCCCCCCAGTCGTATGGTCAAATGACATTTCCCAATTGATTTTTTATGGCTGCAGTCACCGCTGAAGAGTTTAGCCATTATTCTGACTGCAGTATTTGTCAGGCATGAAGGAAATAATAGCTTTTATCAAATGGACTTCCCGCTTTAAACACGCCAACTTGCACGCATACATCTTGTACTGTTAATCGATAGCTGATTTATGTCCCATCTCCAACAAGGACAGAATGTCAGCAGATGTTTTCTTGCCAAAAACTACTTGTCAAATTAAAATCACTGCTGTTGCGATTTCAAAGGACACACTTTTTTTTTCACACTCACATAATGATGCACGTCTGTGAGCATCGGTACTGACAGAGGACACAAGGTGGAATCAGTGTTGTGTATTCTTGATGCTTATGAAACCAAATGTTACAATCATTTTTAAGTCTGTCAAATAAAAAGAGAAAATAACAGATGGACACGGAAAAGTTAGCTCCTTCTGAAGCACCTTGCGGCTTCCTTTTGTGCATGACATTGCCTCAAGCTTTTTTTCTGCTGTCTCCAGAGCAGAGCAGTGCTGAATTTTTTTATTTATTTATTCTCTTCTGACTGCAATGACTTGAGAGAGGCTATCTCCTGCAAAATAGGAGCATGATGGCAGACCCATAAATGTCTGGGAATCACTGCATCATAAATCTCTCAACTTCAGAGGAGGAGGATGAGGCACTATCTCATGAGTGACATGTCAATTATTCCCCCCTCATTTTATATGTGGCTGCTTGCCATAAACACCACCAACCAACAGCTATCCCAGACATCTTGAATCGGGGCCTAAACACATTTTCAGCTGTGGGCAGACGCCTGATTGATGCACAGTCCGCCCTTCCTCATCACCTGGGGTCAGGATTACTCTTGAGCTTAAATAATTCATCCAACCTGTTTGAAATCTCCATCACTTTAACTTTGAGGCTTAGGCCGCCGTTAAATTGGAAAAACCTTGAGTCGCTGGCCGCCCGCTCCGTCTTCTGCTTCCCTCTGACATGCCGACAGCTGTGATTACAATTAGGAGGTAATTGCGTCTTTAAAAACGGACGTGGGAGGCTGTCGATACTGACCAGCAGACGCTGCATCAGGGCGACATCACTGTCAGTCGGTGAGGTCACTGGTGTCATAGTAACACGCCACATCAAAACTGCCCCCCTGTCTGAAAGGCTGTTTAAAGAAGTGCTGCTGTTTGCAGTTTGCTGCAGGTGTGTGAGATGCTTTGCTGTCATTTTGTTCGCAATGCTGTCAAGGGGAATGGAATTCACCAAGGGGAAATTTAGGGAACTAATACTTCACCCGCTCAACCTTGCCAAAGAAAACTCATGACACTTATTCGTCCATGATACAATTACCACATACATTTAAGCAGCGCTGTCAAAGTCATTTAGGTGCAGTGGGTGGTGGACTCCTCTTATAATGTGTCACTTTCAATAATGAGCCGTTGGAGCAAAATGTGTATCAGACAAAGTGAATTCTCACCTGTGTGTAATGTGATCAAAACAGCATTTCTGTAACAAGCAAATCTATCAGAACTCCTCCTGATCAGACTCTACTTGTATCAGTATCAATCAGGCCAGAAGCAGCTGTTTGTTGTTATTGATCGCCAGTGTGACATTGTGTAAAGTCCTGTGGCTGTGATATGATTTACAGAGGGAGGGTCATTTGTAGTGAGGCATAATTAATATGTTGATGGTCGCATATTTTATCCCCCCCAACCCAGGTTTCTGCTGAAACAGTAATCAATGGCTCAACCAGAGGAGTCGTATATACGGGACAATCAATGAGCATCTCGCCTATTTCAGTATCACTAACACAGACGGATGGATCTTGTAGAGACTGAGACATATTTACATACATGTAAACCACTTAAAACCGTTGCGGTATAGTGAGAGTCCCAGGGTTACTCATCTTACTGATCCCACAATTAGTTTTTTTTCTTTGTCCTGAGAAACATTTTCTTCCCCGTATGTTCCACAAACGCCCATGTGCTCTGAAAGCCCCTGAGCGACAACAGCTTACACTATCCAGCTCCTAAACTGTCATTCACTTAGCAGATGAAACGGTGTCCAGCCCAATATCCTCGATACCCAGACACGGCCACAGTCAGTATTAATCACAGAGCCAGTTTGACAGAGACACTAGTCATCTGTGCTCCCAATTGGCTGTTCAGGAGCATCCCCCCATATGTAATTTAATACACAGACACTGGAGCACCTATAACCTTGCCAAAAGGGATAGAAATATGTCATCAACTTTGACGGGACAATTCCTGAAGTCTGTCAAATACAATCACAGCATATGGGAGAATTGTTACGGTGCCTATAAACAGATAAACAATCCTATTAACTTTAACACCACAAGGGATGGAGATCCACTTTTTTTTTCTTAAAGATTGTCTTTCTATATTATTAAAAGGGTGTCTTTTAAATATTTAAACTTAGTGATGATTTGTGTCCGTTTGAGTCCTGAAGAGAAAAACCCGGCATCTGAAAAAATACCTTAATTTTATGGTTGGAAAGGTCGACACGTTCTGTGTTTAAAAATGGGTGTCACGACCTGTCTTTGCACACAACACACAAACAACCCATCACATCAGGAATGCCTGGGTGACATGTACAGAAGAGTGCTGCTCGGTTCCCAAGGTCAGGCCTCAGCCTTGAGTCACCTCGGCAGACCCCTGGACTAACACTTATATTGCTTCTGCCAAGGGCCGTGATTTAAGACCGAGCTGTCTCCTCATTTCATTCCAGCGCACAATCCAGAAGTGCTGCTGCTACGTTTGTGCCTGCCGTCCGTGTACACCGCTCGGTGGTTTTTGAGTGCCTAAAAGTGCAAAGTTTGGAAACGCTGCCCGCCTCATCTTGGGCACAGGCCCAGTGCACATGAATGGTCACGTCATATGCGTTTTCAGGTGTGTTAGTGTGGACAGGGATTTTTACTGATATGGAGCGAACACCATTTTAAAGCGAAAACGTATTAGTATGGATGTGAACCATAGTGCTGACCTTAGCTGGGATAATGATGATGAAGATTGCTTGTGTGTGAGTGTGCATGCATGCTTGCACTGTCTTGCCTCTGTGTGCCTGAGTGTCCAAGCTCTTAGTGGCGATGGTTGTGTCCCGTGACCTGCATTGTCTGAGGATGTCTACAAAGATAAATTAACAACCTTGTATCTTGACAGCAGCCAGTCATCATCTGTTGGTGTGGAGCTCATCCCTCCGTGTATCTGTAAACGCTAAACGGAAGGTATTTATGTAGCTGTTTTCGAGTTTTAACGACCACTCAGAGGCAGTTTACAATGCAGGTCAAATTCACCCGTTCACACACCCAAACCTCCCCTAACGTACTATGAAAGCCAGTCACATTTGAGGTCTGTCCGTGTTGCTCTAAATGCACTGACTGGCTCTAAGCCTTCAATTCCAATCACTGACTGCTGAGTGTGATCAATCAATCGCCTCCAGCAAAAGTAGTTCCTTAACAGACTGAGTCCACCTGAATAAAATGGAAGCCTTTTGTCAAGGCTCTGCATCAATAGCTCCTATTGATTTATTGTTTTTCCCTTTTCTTAATGCGAGCACATTGTAAAAAAGCCCCATCCCCATGACACACTTTCACACACACACACACACACACACACACACACACACGCACACATGAACGCACAAATGCACACTTGACTTAAGCAGGAGGCACCATGCTGATTTATTTGACATGGCAATCTTTCCCGGAGACTTTGAGGACTGCCACATCACAATGTCACAGGGGGGAAGAAGAAGTTCCTCAACTGCTGCACGTATTGCATCATATTATAACTAGTTTCACATTGCTGTTTTCTCCTAACATTGCTCTTAGGAGCAGCAAACTCTGCCTGCTTCATTAATTGCCTGATAAATGTTATTTATTTTTGTCTTATTTATTTCAGACATATTTGTTGTCTAATACCAAATTATTTCAGGTAACTTAGCCAAATAGAATAAAGGAGGGACTTTTGAAAGCAGAAAAAAATACAAATTTAAACTGTTAATGTGCACAAATGCTAGCATTTAATGTTCTCTACATTGCAGTAAATGTTAAGATTGGTGCACTCAATCACACGTCATCATTAAACATTTTTCGTGGACATACTAAAATAAATGTGGAAAAGCAGTACTTACTCCTTTGGTAAGGAATATTAAACACAGCATCGGTTCACCTTTATTAGACACATAATCATGTAACACTGTTGTATCGTAGTTTAACCGGATTATGAGTTTCACAATCCTTTGAGACCCTTATCATGAATACTATTTCATATTACAGTATGTGTTCACGTCTTTAACTAGTCAGAATATACCACTTACTATCATTTTAAACAAAATATACTGTATATTATTTTAAAGTTAAAAAAGTTTAGTTTTCTTTCCAAAGTTTCATCATTTGACGCACAAGGCTGCATTTTGTACATAGCGGCGGGAAGAGCACAGTGCATGCAGCCACCGCTCTTACACTTGATGGTTCATTCCCGTTCTGTTTCCCGACATATTGGTACGGGAGAATCAATTTGAACCAGCTGTCCTTGTGTTCCAGCAGACTTCCCAAAATGAGAATAAATAAACATATTCAAAGTGACAACCTGGTCGCTGACTCCGAAATGCAGCAGCCATGCTTGGATTGAATTGGCAAATGAGACTGGCGGAGGCCCTTGATTGGATGACAGATGGAACTAGACCTCTCCCCCCCTCCCTCTCTCTTGCTCCGAAGCTGTTTAACTTCCCAACCTGATGCCACACACGATCGACCCTCCTCTCCTCCTTTTGTCCCGTTTTCTATTTTATATTCAAATAGAGTGAAACATAAATAAAAAGAAAACCTCAACAGTGTTTAAAAACATCAGTAGAAGGGAATATGTATCTTAGAAGCAAAAACATATAATTTCACACGTATACCAAAATCATTTTGCTTCATCCATCATGTCAACATACCGGTGAAATAGCATGACCTTGGGATGTCACTCAGTTTAGTGTTTCTGGAGGTAATCTATCTATTGATCTCTGTGCTACTTGATAAATGTTGTAAGCCTATACATGGGTGTTGAAGGTCAATAATGACATTCAAGCGAGTGACCCTTCAATGGTGCAGACTTTACAATGTTTCATTTATCAACTGATTCATTTTGTTCAAACTACTACTGATCGTTTCTGTTTCTTTTCTACTTCTATTCCAAAAATCTGTGGCCCAAGCTTCACAATGAGGTTTCATGTACTGTAATAAATAGATGAAGCAAAAGCGCTGCAGAGTAACCCTACAATCTCTGAGAGAATGACACCGCGTGATCATTTTTTATCCTTAATCATTATAATGTCCACGTCACATACTCATGTTACACTCAGTAGGAAATGTTTCTGTGGAAGAATAAACATTAACTGTGGAATAACATATTCCTCTAAATGACTCAACAGGTTCCCTGAACATGAAAATGAAATTAGATTCCAGAGAGGCGTCTGGGACAAAGAACCAGTTTACTGAGCTCTTAACTCACACCTTTTGTCGTAATTATTTGTCAGCATCATCAGAAGAAAATATTAATATTCAGACCTCAGAGCAGATCAGTTGTGAAGTGAGTAAAGTGCCAATTTCCCAAATAAGTTGTGTTATTAGGTATTAACACCAAATTAGGTATTAACACCCTTTGAGTTAAATTACCTAAATTGAATTAGATCGCTACCCAGAGGGTGATGTAGCCTTTTTGAAAATTCCTCTGCAAAGCAAACGCTAAGCCTGCTGAGCTGTAAATAACACTCATAAATACACTGGTACTGAAGTTTTAAAGACATTAATTTGACCAGGCTACTCACTACGGTACTCACTATAGCAATATTTTACTGAGAAAAAACATATTAGGTGTTCAATTAAATGTAATATGTGTACCAATTAGAGTTGATGAAGAATTATGTTATTTCCAGACTTCATCGTGAACTCGAATGATTAAAATCATTGTGGGAATAAATCTTGAACTTGTTGAATATGTTATATGTATTATAAAAAAAATGTTTCCAGTAACTCCCAAGTTTGGGAAGCCTTTCACGAAAAAGGGATTGTAATTGATTTTAAATAGTGTCATAGCTGCTTTTTGGAGGATACGTGTGGCTTGCAAAGCTGATAAACACTTAAGTAAGTTTGATCCTGATCCTGATCCCTGTGCCTTCTAGTGTTTGGAGGCGCAGCCCTACAACACTACATACTTTTGATTTGAAATCTAATTAGGGACAGAACAACATTTCTATTAGCTGAACAAAGTAACAGATGGCAGGAGCGACTCTGCGTGGTTAAACATAACTCAACCCTCTCACCTCTTGATAGGCAATATGCTTATGAGAGGTGATTACTTCAGACGTTGCTCAAGTACAATGAAGAGCACACCATCTAAATCCAGTGGTTATCAAATTGTAGCAAAAGGATCGGTAACAGTCAGAATTGACTCCTATTCGCATTCTTCCGCTATTTTCAGGTAATACGGCCACTGGAGCTGCTGTTTAAATGTAAAGAAAATAAGATAGACATATTTGCTGAGAAAACAGGAACATTTAAAGATCACTCTTTGGATTAGAAGGGGGACAAAACAAAACAGGCAGTTGTTTTCCCTCGATGGTAATTATGTTCCTTGCATGATCTGTCACATTCAATTGATGGCTGAACCCCTCACCAACCACGCGCGACAATGGCGCTTGATTGAAGGACCCATTTCCTCGGGGATATAATTATTAATTATCGTCTGTCTGGGAAACTCGGACGGGTTCAGATTTCATGGATTCCAGTGACCTCGCGCCGCTGATTGGTGGCCGCCTGACAGCAGCTGCTGCGGTGCGTTAAGTGTGGCCGCCGTGTTTCTTGCCAACTGATGTGCTCAGAGCGGGGGACTCGTCTCAGGCACTGACGCAGCTCCTCACCTGCGCCGACACACCAAAGAACCATTACTCATCGCTGGCTCTCGCCCTCATGGCCACACGCGCACAGTAACACCATTGAGTTGAGTTTAGGTTCAATTGTAATTACTTAATGCATCGAAAATATTATAGCCATACCACCGCACACCATAACATTAATTTTTGATAACTTTTCTAAAAGCAGATTCTGTGCAGTGGTGCGGCATTTGTGGTGATAATTTCTTGTACATTTGAAAAAATCCTCTCATTTACGTGGCTCGCTAGTAAATTAACTTGATTTCCTCACTGTACCTCGTGAAGATATCATCTAAAGGCATTTAGAAGAAGGGCTGGTATGAAATTAACTTCTGCAAATTTATGTGTTGTGTATATCCGCACAGCCGGCACGGTGGTGATGTGATGCCAGACTGTTGCCGGAAAAATCTCAGGATTGGTCATGTTCAAAAAATTTAAATGACCTATGTTCTTGTTTTCTTGTGTCTGACTAATAATTGTTGTCTCTCAGAGGCAAATTGTATATGTAGCATGTCTGTTGTCATCGTGAAGAAAAGCATATGAATTTGACCTTTTATATTCCTCATATAAAGGTCTTTTCTCAAAGTTTAATAAATAATTCTGATTGATTAATCTTAACCAATCATTTAGCACAGAGATGGCAGTCAGAGCTATGAAGGAAGCAATAAATGTGGAAAATGACACAAGCAAACAAATATAGACAATGCAGTTTTCAGAAATACATTAAAAATGTTTAGTTGAGCTGAAGAATACACACGATGCATTCTTGTGAGGGATGTAAAGAGAACGGTATTTGTGTACAACTATAGCTTGACTAAGTGCATTAAGATGAATTCATCCAAATACAGATGTGAAGAGTTGTGCTCTGATTAACCTGTGTATGTGTCACCTGCATCTGTTTTTGCAGCAGCGGCTGCAACATCTGACACAATGACACGCGACACATGGGTCGAGTCATTATCACACCGTTGTTCTGTTCAAGTGGTTCATCAGGGGAGGGCGTTTTCTCCTTTAACACGGTTAACATTTTTTGCTGACTTATTTCCATTGACTCCGTCCCTTGAGTATACAACTTAATGATGGAGCCAGATGTTAATTTGAAAGCGCAGCTGAGTTGTATCAAAGAACAGAAGCTATCATGGTAATTACCATCTGTTGAAGATCATGCCAGAGTGGAAACATCCATATGGTGTTGCCTTAGCAAACCAGACTATTCAATGAAAGAAACCTCACTATCCACTTTGACCAAATGAGGAGAATAGAAATACTTACGTGTAGTTCTTTGTTCACCTGGTCGGCGGTTCGATCCCCGCTTCCGCCAGTCCGCATGCCGATTTGTCCTTGGGTCCTTGTCCTTGTGTCCCGGCAGGGTATGAATGTGTATGAAAGACAGAAGAAAAGAACAAGGTGAATAGCGGCGCTGTGTGAATGTGTGTGTGTGTGAGTGAATGTGATTTTCCTGCAAAGTGCTTTGAGTGGTCTATATGACTAGAATAGTGCTGTATAAATACAGTCCATTTACGTTGCATTAAAAGTGTCTTCCAACAGAAGCTACCATCATTATTTGAAGTATTACAATATAGTATTAACATAATATGTCATTTATCAAAAAAAAGCATGAAAACATATTTTTAAAAAGCTGTGCACAGTATGCACAGGAGTACTCAGTCTCCATTTCTCTTAAAACGTTGTGTCACCAACCTACAGTTTGTGTGACCTGCATCTGAGAAAACAAGAAAGAAAATACATCTAACTGAATGTCATTTTCTTTTTTTCTGGCATAACCTATGTAAATGGTATTTTGCTTAGCAAAGGCACAACACAGCCTCTAATTCACTGTTGCCTACATATTGTTCTCTTCGTCATACATCATGCTCACACAGAGCAACATTTGCTTCATCCATAGAATAATGCACATCTGAATTAAATGGGACAGGTGCTGTCCCATGCAAAATAGCAAAAGGCTATTCTGCTCTGTTCTCCATGACTTTCGATGCAGCGCGACAGCGTAGGATTCATCTTAACGCCACCTTGAATAAATACTATGAAACGAAGTTTCATTAGAAAGGGAAAAAGTGAAAACCTACAACATGGTTCGATGGTCTGGAAGATTGGCCTCAACACCTCAACAGACACCAGCACACAATCCGTGAAATAAAAACGCCCCACTACTGGTTGCGCTCACACTAATAATGGGATGTAGTTGCTTTCTGTCTCGGTGGCAGTCACGTAACTCAGCCCCGTCTTTGATCTCAGCTCAGTGTTTCCACTGGACCCTCTAATTGGTCTATGATAGGCCTCAGCTTTGATGGTGTCCTGCAGGAACAGCAGCTCAGCATTTGTAAAAAAGAAATAAACTACCCCATCAGCGCCACATCTTTCATCATGACTGTATGCATTTGCTTTTTTGGGGGGGGGGGGGGGGGCTCATCACAATCAGTGTAAAAAGAAAAGAAAGAAATCCACTCAAAAGTCATGGTGATTTACAATGCGCCCCTCCCTTCATCAAGCGAATACTTTCAGAGTCCTGGGTGAAGGGAAGTGAGACCTCTTCTCTTCCAGGGGGTTGTGGTTGATTGAGGAGGATCGGCCTGCCCACTTCTGGCTACAGGAATAAGCTTCATTCAGGCTTTATTGCATCGAATAAAACAGTGTGGCTCATGAAAAAAAATAAAGTAAATACAAGCTGACAGGCCCATGGGCATTTGTAAGTCATCCTCTTTACTTTGCATGTTGCAGTTGATGTGAAGTAATGAGCATTCAAATTTAACCCAATTAACCATGAGCTGCCGTATTTCTTTGGTCCTGCTGCTGGGACGTGCACAAGAGGTAGGAAGCATATAAACTATCTGGTCTTTCTCACATAATATGTGGATATATGGACAGAATGGCAGACAGCCATACTCTATCTGATTACACAAGGCATAAAAGGTTACGGTCACTTTTTCAAGACAGAGGAAGAACAACAAAAGAAATAATGTTCACCATTCAGTCATATATTTAGCGTGTAAAGAAAGACACTACCTGGCGTTAATCCTTATCCAGCCGTCAAATTTAAGCTTAAAATTCATTGAATCCAAACAAGACGAACAAACAATATAGATTTTTCGGGTATTTTAACCAAGGTGTGAAATCAGATCATTAGAAAACAATCCTTGTGTGCATTTAAGATTAAACCCAAGTTTGTCTCATTCAAAAGGCGGTGCAACGTTTGAGACTCTAAGTGCATATTTTCACATCTACAACATTTCATGGTGGGGAACATTAAGGAAATGAAAACATGTCGCAATACTCTCCCAAAGTATGTGCAATAACGTCCCCACAGCAGTTTTTTTTTTTTGTTGCTTTTACTACAACTTGAATGTTGCAAGAAATATTAAAATTCCTTTGATGTTTGGTTGAAACTACAAGGAGTCAAATTGAGAAATGACTGCAGCAGAATCTTTTCCACTGAAGTTAGGCAAGAGTCTCTCAGGATATTTGCACTTTGAAGTTGTAGAACGAGTGGACACGAGGGCACTCATCACATGGTACTGTACTTATTACTAATTAGCAAATTTGGGTAATAATCTAATCCGGAAGGAAATATATCAGGGGGAGTTTTGCCCTTGCAATTTTACAGCTTTTACTGCACCTGCTGCCAAGGCATGAGGGCTTATGTGATTTGAACTTGAGGATGTTCAGTGAGAGCCCTGATTCACAGGGATGGTACAAGAGGCCCTGTCAATGTTGCTTTGGCAGCAGAAATCTTACATGTACAAAATGACTGGAAGACTTTGTTTGTTTTACTTTAGACAACTAGTTATGCAGAAGTGTGAACTTCTCTAGGTTTATTTCAGAGAAGTCAAGGAGAAAAAGTGCTGGATTTCCATCCCCAGCACAGCATGCTATAATACCCAGAGGGCAGAGTGCTTGATCAGTCAACTTCAACAATGTACAAATCCTTCACAGAGACATACTGTGACCAATAGATAGATCAAAACCAGAAAATAAGCTGGAGCGTGTTTATCAGAGAGGCTCTTTAGATCAGTGGCCTTTCAAAGCAGCTTTAGTTTGCCCCCATTGGGAAATCGAAGGGAATTAGATGTCATTCTTTTTCTCCGAAAAATAAAACCCGTCTGTGTCTGCGAGTTAAATCTTTGTGGGCAAACAGTGAAATAAGCAGCGGCGCTGAATAGAGTTTTCATCTCCACAATGGGGATTATGGTGTGATAAAGCTGCAGCAACACTTGTTGTGGATGCTGTGGGGGAGGATGCGATATGTAACAGACTCAGCAATGTATGACGCTCAATGTTCCCAATATCTCCGTCTAAAGGCTGAGCTCCTTAACTTGAAATGATTGCTGAATTATTTGACGAACATTGAATAAAATGTATTTGTTGGAGTAATCTCATTGAGTTCTTTCAGCATATTTGTATTGGATATACAGTTTCATCAACACAATGCAAATGGGTCGACTAGAAAAAGAGAAAAACACAATTCTTCCCAGGGACCTCAGACAAGGGCAAACAGAAAATTATTAGTTTGTCCAAAACTGACCTTTCAGTATAGACGCCACCTCCTTTAGTTATTATGTGCTTTCTGGTCATGAAAGAAACAATTATAGTGGTAACAGTGGTAGACTTTTTTGATTTGGATAGTTAAAAACAAGACAATCCGGAAGTGTTTAAATGCAGAGTATCGCTCTTACTACAGCCCCAAACATGTGTAGAAAACTGTTTTTAAATACGACTAGACAATCCCCACTCGGAGTGGGGGTTTAGCAAATGGTCGATTTCACTGCACTGTGAAAGATGCACCGAGGATTTTGTTTTTTCTACTGTCCGTTGTGATTTCCACAGTTAAATAACATTTCATGCCACATTGTTACAGCCGTTGAAATTGTCTGACAACAAATACGAGGGACAGATTCAATTTCAAAAGCCAATTTCCTCAACACTTAATTCGACAGATTGACCCTGCTCGGCCCGTGTTATTACATTCTTCAATTTTCTTTCTATTCATTTCTGAAGATTTTTATTTTTTTGAAAATAGCATGTCCATTGTGGACGGGGCCACTTGTTTAATGGCAAGATAAATACGGTTTTTAACCAAGAGCAAAACAGTTACTGATTTTTTCTATTATGGTTGATATCTTTATATTTTAGTTGGCACATGGACAACGCATTACATCAGCTTGGCCTGAGTGTTGGATTTTTCAAAGGACATTTCCCAATTATGTTCATTTGACAGTGCTGAGGACCAAAATCCACGAAGAATATGATCGATGTCACCATTCAGTGTAATGGTGGAACCATGAAGCTGCCAGTTGGTGATGATGAAAGTTAATTATCCAGCCATTCTGGCACACTTGTGCTGTAGGAGATAAGACTGGACTGCAAGAGTTAATGGAGACAAGCTTTTCTGAGACCTTGACTCCTGCTCAGCAAAGGTGGAGGCGCCCAATAGATTAAGATTTATGACACATTATGAAATATCCCCTGATAAAAGTAAACGTTGCTCTGAAAACAGTTGCAATCCAACCTGCCAGCATCCTAAATCCCATCTCTCATAGTTAAGATTCATTCAGACCACGACCCAGAGTAAATACAACCTGCAAATATTCGACCTGTTCTCTTCCGGACACGGATGTCAGTGATGTCGGGAGAATCTTAATGCTGATTGACTTTTGCAACATGGGTCACGTGAATCTTTCGCTCGAGTTCAAATATTTAATCGCCCAGATTGACAATTTCCTGCGGCTGCTTCGTGTTTAAGGCTTTTCCATCAGTACATACGGACGGGTCATCGCAGTTTAAACGAACCTCAAATCTCCAACATTCACATTAACATGGTTTGATTCCAGTGGACTGTATGTATCAGCTGTGTGGAAATTCATTATGATACACCAGCAAAGTGTCGTCATGAGCCATCATTGAACAGACTGACCCTGGTCTTCACGCACAGGCCGTCTGTAATTTCAGTTTCCGGAGAGACATCATGATGAGCTCTGATTTTCCTTCTGATTGCATCACACTGATTGCTCAATGGTGCAGTGACACTCTGTTATTAGGTGAAGTTAGGCCCAAAGTTATTTTGTAATCAACCAAAAGGACTTCAAACTTTCAAGGATTATTTGATGACGTCGGATTTCTGATTAACCTTCCGAATCAGGAAACTGATATTAACCATTTAAGTTAGCAGAAGAAGAAGAAGAAGAAGAAGAACCTTTTAGTTATTCTATTCATGAGCTCCATTCCACCGTCCCTTCTAAAATACTAAACCCAAATGTATGAGACAGGACAGAAGGGAAAGTACTGTGAGTAAAGAGTGTTTCCCTCCAAGTCCTGTGTAATCCTCCTATCAGCCACTTGAATCTGGACGTGCCAGCTACATTATGTCGCTCTAGGTGACACTGAGGGGCGACATCAGTAGACAGTACTGTCAGATGTGGAGCACCAGACGCACTTGTGACCGAGGGACCTTTGGGGCATCGGAGTGTCGCATGGCAGTGGGTTTTTGATCTGAAAAATAGATTTGTGAAATTGTTGTGTTCTTTTGTTTGTATGTAGATTATGTTAAGGGGTTTTGTCAGTTTATGTGATGCCAAAGTATTAAGCATTTTGACGCTTTGAAGCACTTTCCAAGCCCACTGTCATAGTTTTAGAATAAGTTTTTTATTAATGTTGAACAAATGAATATAGAAAATACACAACATTGCTCGAATGAAGTATATTTTGTCAAGTTTATTCTCTGGAATTACCAGCAGGGGGCGACTCCACTGGTTGCAAAAAAAAGTCAGTTTCTATAGAAGTCTATGAGAGAATGATTCTACTTCTCACTTGATTTATAACGTCAGTAAACATTTTCCTGAGGAGTTTATGGTCTAAAGCACCGCATGCATCGAGGCGTGGACACCGTGTGATTCACGGTCCAATGGGCGCATCCTCAGTCAACGCCTTTATACTGTATATTCAGGACATAAGGCAAAAGTTCATTCATCGCACTGAAGTTGAAATTCCGCAACATCCCTTCTCCCCGAATGACACGTCTTGTATTGGGCCTCACACGGGCTACTGTGAGTTATGATGAAGTGTTCCTGCTCTGTGAGCGTAACCGACCACCATGTTGTCACTGTGCTCTGTATGGGAGCAGATGAATAGCTGGTGTGCACTGCTTTCAATGATTAATGAGCACAAGTTAGAAATTACGCTATTTTAACTTGACTGTTGGTTAGAAAGACTGATTGCATTTGAAATACTGGAACGTCATATGTTCACACAATAACAAGTTAAAGAACAAGCTGAAGATAAAAAAAATAGTCTCATGTTCATGTTATTGTTGTGGATACCAAGGCAACGGCCCGCGTGTTAATTGAACCTCATCTTGTTGTGCCCCATTACCCACCTCACGTAGGTTAATTGTACGCAGTCTCTCCTCAGATCTGCACTGAGACGGGTCGTATATCACGGTCACGTGGCAAATTTATATTTTCCTTCATGTCACAGGTGGATGGACCCTGTTCTTTTATAGAGCCTCGTAATTGTGGCATAGTTACCCGCTGAAGTGACGACCTTTAGCCTCTCTCTCACTCAGTGATTTGTATCCGTGCGACACACCCACTGGGGTTTAGACGGCAGGTTCAATTAATATTCCCACACATTTTCTCTGTGTTTCAGGGGAGATGAGGCAGTCATACAAGTTTTTAAAATGGAAGCAGAGGATAATTTAAAACTAACTTTTATTTATTCTCAGCTCTTGCGTGTTTCGCACTTATTAAAACATGTTACATGTCTGGATATTTGACCGCATCGTATAATACAGTTCTATTTGTACCAGTGTCAGCCACTGTTTCCCCTGCTATTATCTGCTGTAGTAACATTGCAAGCAAACCACTAATAGGGATAAGAAGAGAGCATTGTCTATATTCCACAAGGGGCCGTTGGCATCGCAGACGGAATACATGCCCATGCGAAACTGCAGCACTACCTCGCAAATCACACAAAGAGTTTAGTGGAGAGGGGAAACACTTGATGCTCAGAGTGCAGCGTGAAATTCAGAAGCAGTTTGACACATGGCATTTCAAACTATAAAGGACATTATATCATATTGATTGTGCTACTGTGGGAAAATGTTTGTCGTGAGATTGTGACTTTTTACCCTGGTGTGGAAAGTCAACAAAATCTCACGTCAGAGAGAGAGAGAGTCCTGAGAAATGATTAGTTTCACACTAGTTTGTTTGACGATCAAATGACAAATATACAATAACATCGATGGAAAATAATGTATGTTGAGTATAGATGCTTATTTGTTAAAATAATTAATGCTTCTACTTTAGACAGGAAACATCAATTTTTACATTTTGGGTATTGATGTGGCAGTCTACAGTCTCTCACATTAAGAAAGACAAGAGAATAAGCTTAAATTACTGAACCAATAAGCTGCCGTTTACAATAAGTGTGAAGGTCAAAGCCCTCGTGTCTTGAAGATATTACACAGAAGGATCAAAGAAAGGGAATCGCAGAGGAATGGCAATAATGACGAGACCTCAGAGAAGTGGAGGGATTCCGAGGGCAATTGCAGCGAATGGAGAAGAGGAGGGTATGATTAGAGCCTGAGCATTTGTCCTTTTGGTACATCAAAGCTGAATAGGACAGAAAGTGTAGAAAAGTGTCATTAGCTAGTATTATATATATATATATATATATATATATATATATAATACTAGCTATTGTAGCCTGGTGAAATGTTGTATGACTCAGGGATCTTTATTTCTGACTACTCTCAAAACGTCAGGATTGGTGTCATTTTGGAGTGATGAATTTACATTTATGATGCTACGTACAATTGTCAAGATACAAATGAATTTTGTTATCAAGAAGCATATCAAATACTAAAGGAACTTGTGTCCGTCCATCCGTTCTACATTTTGTTTGATTCTTTCTGAGGTTCTATAGTTTCTTTCCACTGTTTTCAGCCTCTCCCTGCTTCATTATTCTAAACTTGATTGTATTGAAATCAGTATAAAAGTATCAGACATGGTTTTCACTTTTTTAAATGTTTCCGTCTTCACTGGCGTGAGTCTGCCCTCTATCTTTAATGGCTCGTTCAGGGTCATTTTCCTCTCTATCTTTTAAAGCAGACTTTACAGGCTTTCAGTGATGAAAGATGTCTATTAGAAATACTGGCACATCATCTTATTAGTATTTTAATTAAATCCACATCCATGTATTTTTGACTTTCCTGTCAGAACGCGCAGAGCTAAGCATTTTCTCTTTCAGTAGCTATTAATAGAGTCAACTATCTGAAATGACTCTGCATTTAGTTTAAGTAGCACCATTAGAACGGCAACAAATGTGCCAACACATCTTGGCACCGCGAGGGGGGGAGCTCGCTCCTGCCGCACCTTTGTTCATTAATGAAAATGGCCGCTCTTGGCTTGCGCACCACACCCATCTGCCAGCCAGACGAGCTGAATTTATTTATGCACACGCTCAGGTACTAGGACTCCAATTTTAAAAGACCAAGTGTGGCTTTTCCTTCCTGGCCCGAGCTCTATAGTCATCCATTACAAAGAGCCTACCGTACAAAGATGGTGGTAATATTTTTGTGGATAACAGATAAAGCAGGACTGTTGTTGCCCACTTATTGGAGGGTCAGTGGTTCAATCCCCGGCTCGTCCAGTCCACATGTCAAACTGTCCTTGGGCAAAACATTGATGGCTGTGCTGTCCTTGTGTAAATCAGATTTATGAGTGATAGAGGAGTGTTATACAATATATAAAAGCGTTGAGCAAATGTGAGTTGTAGTATAAAGCACATGTGGTGGTTCATTAGCGATAAATCCAATACATTTACCATCAGAAAATGCTTATCAATTTAAGAAAAATGTGTAAAAAAACAGGAATAATTGCTAATAGGTTGATATAATAATATATATCATGAAACGATAGAACATTAATATTTCAGATAGATACATACATAACTACTTAATTGATCGTGAGGGAAATTCATTTCAATTGATTTCATTCAGTTTCATATTATCTACAGTATAAGGTTTTTTTCCTTGTCACTCTTTACAGCCAAATTCTTTTGTCATTTGGACAGCGCTTCGCATTCTTCCACACAAAAAAAGTGCTCAAACAAACCTCAGACTCAAGTGCTGTAAGACTTATGGCAAAGAATCAAAAAGATGGAAGAAGATAACAGCTGCAGTTGCAACATCTGTACAGACATGACCCCAGGTATGTGTGACAAGTAACAAGTAATGATACGTGCCATTATCTGGATATGAAATGACCTCTATTGGTATATGAGATTTTGGTCATATCGTGCGACCCTACTTGTTGATTTCCTTCCTCTACCCCTAAACCTCACCCAAAGCACTTCAGCACACAGTCGCCTTAAACTCTCTGCCACTGTTCTGAAACTCTCTGGGGCCGCGACTGCCCATATCCATCTAAAGAGCCTTGCTGCTGGCAGACAAGGTTACCCAGACGTACAAGATGAAATTTAACCTTCGACCAAAGCCTGTGTCCCATCCCCACAGTACTCCTCCTCGGGGCCAAGTGAACTGGCCACTGCTACGTTGAGGCTTGACTTTTCTTCCTTTCGCATGACTGGAGATGGAGCAACCTCCCAACGTCTGTCACGTATAATTTCCTGTTGCAGAATGAAAACCGATCTCTTCGGTGAGCTCTTCACCTCCTCCTCCACTAGTCATGCTTGAACCTGTACTTGTCCTACAAAGGAAATAACAAAGCTAGCTCTTTTTTTTCTACTCTGGATATAAGTTTTGTTAATTTAACGTTCAAAAAAATAAAAATAGTAGCTGGAATATTTACCATAAACGTAATAGAGCTAAGAATCTGTTGCCCAATGGATCTTCATAAATAGTATTAAGACATATTTGAGCAATAAAACTCACTTCTCTGAGGTTCTGCTGAGGTCACTTTCTCTGCACAGTGTGTGAGTCGTGGTCATAGGATTCTGGTCAGAAAAAGATCTTTTTTCCACAGAGGGTTGTGTGTTTGGCCAGGCAAACATTCAAGTCCACAGACTCCTCTGAGAGCCACTGTAGCACAAACACAACGTGTCCTCTGGCCTGGGAACGAAGAGGAAACAAATGTCCCTGCTGCCGCAATGAACAAGAGTTGTTGTTGTTGTTGTTGTCGTTGTTTTTCTCAAAAAATTCATTTTTAATGGAAGTAACAGGAGGATCTGTCTTCTGCAGTAAAGAATTTGTTAAATACAAAATTAAATTCAACTTGAATGATAATCAAAGAGACTTTTCTCTCTAATGTTTGAAGTGCTCTGACTTGGATTTAAATACCCAGCTGACCTTTCTGCTATCTGTTTTTTTTTTCCACCTAAAGGGAAATTGGACTGCAGTAAAGCCTGTAATCCTTAGAAAAGGTCAGTGGCGTATCTAAGAGAGTAGGTTGTATGCTTTTTCACCAACATTTACTTTATCTTTCTTAAGGAGAATGAAAGATGGCTACACCATATTTCTGAATAAAATGTAGTGGCCATAAAGACACGAAGAAGGGATCAATCCAGCTGAAAAAAATATAGAATATATTTCCAGAATGTCAATAAAAATGAATAAATTTTTTTTTATATATATATATATATATATACAGTATATAACTTAGTCAAAGATAATAGTTTTTCTGCATGAACTATTGAATCTTGAAGCAGAAAAATATTTATTAAAAGAAAAGAGAGTGTGATGTTTAACCTGAATAATAGAAGGTTCCAAGCATTTAGTCTTTTTGAAGTGATTTGTTTTCATTTATATTTCATACATTCATATAAAACTGAAGCATCATCTACATACCTTAAATAGAAACATGTAATTTGATAATTTTTAACATAACACTGTATGCACAAAAAAAGAGAACGCTTTAGTTGAACAGTGTTCAACATTGACACCTTAACACCTTTTAAGTTAATAGGACAAACTTTTCTGGCCCCCTGGCTGAATGTCAGTCCATCATTCACTCCTGAGGAAAGTTCACCAGCTGTTTTTTTTCTGAATGTAAATGCATAAACCAAAACAAGGAGCTGAAAGATGCTAAAGCACTTTGAAGACCTGTGAGGAACTGTAGAGTCGGGCGATCATTTTCTGTTGCTCTGTCACACACCTTTCACATGCACACACTCATTTCTTTTCATGGTTATTTAAAGATAATACATTGAGCGGGGCGAGCAGTGCACTGCCAGGGCTGGGAGAAATATAAAACGACAGAGTGCAGTCCAGTTGATGGAGGTGTTTCTGTGCTTTAATCCACCATTTTTTCCTGAAAGAACTTGACGCAGTGCTACTGATGAGCTGGATGTGTAATTATGTCGCCTTTAATTAAAATACTTTTTACATTTTAAAACCCCTTTGTCCTCAAGAAGGACAAGACAGTGGTGGTGACTGTAGAGTTTGGGCTTTATTACTCCGGTGCAGAGACAAATGTCTGAGGATTTACTTCCCCTAGTTCATGGTTGAGGGCCAACTGTCAAATTAACAGATTTAGGAATAATAGGACAGAAAAATTCCTTTGAGCTAGTTTTGATGAACCTTTTACGCATGGGTGTGAAGCCTGTCAAGCTGCCTTTTTAAGACAGAAAAAGGGGGAAATCAAATTATCTTCCACAGTCAAAATATTCACTAATGGCTTTTCGGTCCAGAGTTTTCTTTTCATGCCCATAGCACATCGATTTCTGCAAACCAGCTAGGAGCATTATAATATGCAGTACACAAATGCTTTAACTTGTGAACTTGAATTCAAAGTGACATTTTCTCCACTATTTGGCCTTTCAAGTGAGCAATTAATATCTTTGTAGGCAAACTTATTAAACGGGACGTGAATGATTTTGGTCACGGCAGTGGTGGTGTCAGTACTGTGTGTTTGTCGTCCTTGTTACTCTGCTGGCTTCCATTACAGGAAGCAACAGTGCAACGAGTCTGGGACATAATTCCTCCCCATTAGAATCAATAGTAGTGAGGTGAATTATCTCTTCCTTCATCTTAAACTGCCTCATTAAACCATGAGAATCATCAGACAGTATCCGCTGATCTTAAAGGAGAAATAAAACATTTATTATAGTCTGGAGGGAGTTAGCACGCTTTAAAAATTCCTCCCACAATGTCCCAAATCTGCCTGTTCTCTCGTCTGGCAATATTCCTGCCCTATTTATAATTCTGTAATTATCTTTGATTTATCACTCGCCAATATGGTGACATGATGTTTGTCGATTTGCAGCGTGTGTCTCAAGTCGATGCATATTAAGGTAGGTTAAATGCATTTGTATCCCAGAAACCCAGGGGTGCACGTTGTAGAGGTTGTCAAGAGTCTGTGCTGGATCCATACAGAAATTATCAAATCTTATACAATAAAAAATGTGGGACAATCCATCTTCAAAGCAACTAATACTAATACTATAAAAGCGACAAAGTGTTGGTCTGCAAGATGAACATGACACACGGCAGTTACAATTTAAACATTACAACTTAATGTTTACTGAAGACAGTGATAGATGGAAAATATTTAGTTGTCTTTCATAACCTGATAATGTGCACTGCACTCGTTAAGTTCATTTACTCAAATGTTCTTACGTAGTATTTCTCTTCTCTGATACTTTATTTTTTCAATACTAACATGGGCCATAATTCTTCAGTATGAATACTATAATAATGCTATTTTACATTTCTATTATACTGTTGTTTATAAATATATACTTTTATAAATGTACTTATACTTATGGTTTTGAAGGTATGCTTGATAGAGTACTTTCATATTAATGTGTTGCTACATATTCTAAAGGACCCTGAATACTTCCACCAGCTTCTGAGTCCGGATTCTGCGTTGCCATCCTTCTTTGAGCGTGTGTCTGATTTGAGTTTCAATCAATAGAGCTCACCGAATCAAAGAGGGCGTTTCCCCTCGCAAAGTTCCAAATT
Source organism: Scophthalmus maximus (assembly GCF_022379125.1). Classification (NCBI taxonomy): domain Eukaryota; kingdom Metazoa; phylum Chordata; class Actinopteri; order Pleuronectiformes; family Scophthalmidae; genus Scophthalmus; species Scophthalmus maximus. The sequence goes on along the minus strand of NC_061532.1, from coordinate 10,743,386 downwards.
CACAAGTGCAACTTTTAGAAGTTCAAATCTCCAGTGGGACAAGTGAACTTTGTGAAACATCTGAGGTCATTTGTAATAAGCTGCTCTTGTTTTCTTGTCTCATCTACCTCGCTCTCTTTACACGGGCCGTGCAAGAACTGCAGAAGGGAAGGTTCAGAAAGCCGCTGCGGGAAAAACGGAGTCGCTTCCCGATCGCAAGTTTCTAAAAAGCCACCAGTGTACAATGATGTTCCCGAATTTGCATTGATAAATGCCAAGAAACTGTCTTCAGTGGATAGTTTCTAGATATGAGGTGGCTGAGACTGAGGCCAAGTTAGCTGATTGCAGTAGATCTGGATATTGTTTAATAAGTTTGCTGAATTGCCTCATGTCACCCTCTTCTTCATCATGCCCCCTCTTCCACGTCCTCTCCCTCCCCTCATTAATGTGCTCTTGTGGTGAAATCAAAACACAATTAAAAAATAACTCTGCTCTAATTACGAGCTTGCCACATGGGATCGTACGGAGTGAGTAATGCAATGCGCTTTTTTCATGAGCTACGCTGATTTTGGCAAATACAATAATGATTTGATATTGTTAAAAAATAACATTGTTTTAGTTTTGTCTGCAGCGAAGGGAAATCTTAATTTTGACCCTTAAAATCAAACATTTGGGGCCAGAAATTTCAATTTTAGGCTGGAGGTAAAAATATCCCAGCAACACTTGTATACTGACTGACATATGACATGTTGCCGTATCAGGCCTTAGTTCCACCATTAACTAATAGTTTGACATTTTGGTAAAATGGGCTAATTTCACTTTCTGAGATTAATCCAATGCGAAGATACAGTGTCATCGCATAACTGTCAACTAAATACAAACCTGCGGCCAGCAACCTGTAAGCTTAGCTTGACATTAAAACTGTACATGTTTGTTTTATCCATACAGAAACTGAAGTCGCTGTTGGTTGGCAAGAAAGTATGAGATAGAATAAGCAAATTCCTGAAAATGTTGAACTTTTCCTTTAACCAGATGCATATTTACCATTTGCATTGCCAAACATTATTGACCATCATTTACTAATTAGATTTTATTTAGTTATATATATATATATTATATATATAATATATATATTATATATATATATATATATTATTAAATCTTGGTTATGGCTGAAAATCAGGTGGATTTAGTGATCTGAGACCAATATAATCTTAATTGCACTATATATATTTTAGTGATTGATGCAGGTTAATCTAAATACAGTTATGTTCCAAAATGGAGGTATTAGTAAAGTGTCAAAGTGAGGGGCTATTGGAGGGTGTATCAAGAGTCGTATATCATGACAAAAACAATGACATTGACAAACCAGACTGTGCTTTTTAACACAAACCAGACTGTGCTTTGGCATCTCTTGGTTTGTTTTTGTTTTTTGGACAAAGCTGTATAATTGCATATCAAAATGTGAGGCATCAATGAACACAAAGTCAACAGTATGAAAGTTGACAAATAAGGAGGGGGATGGGGAATTAAAGTGACAAATGGATAGAAAAGGACTAGAAGCAAAAGGGCTGGATTCTAGAGAAGATGACATTAAACTGAGACCGGGATTGTTTAGGCCTGAAGAATCTGGTTGTGCGTGTAAATAAATGTCATGAACTGACAAAATGAAATGAGAGTGATGTCCCTGGAGTGAGAGCAGGTTAAGTCAATGAAACTGAGCGTAATTGAATTGTTTTCAAGCACAGGCTGTTAATTAGCCACTTCTTAAAAGCCCGCTGCTCCAGTGTGTGCTATTATTAGTTTAAAGTTATTCTCTGTGTCAGAAAATGTTCCGAAATTTGAGGCAAAACAAGTCTCTCCGAACGCTACTTCAATTGTGGGTCCTTTTCATCAGCCAATTGCCCCAGTTTTAAAAAGTTTAACCTTTGACTGTGTTTACTGTATAACTCGTATGCTGCGTATTTCAGTCTTAACAAAAATAACACATTATTTCCACAAAATAATCTGAGTCAAAAATTGGACATTGCCAGAGTATTTATCTGTGAAGGTTAAACCACTTTAAAAACCAGCACAGGCAAATGAAATGAGGGAATGATCCAAAATGTGACCAATCACCACACAAAAAAAGAAAAAAAAAGTGTTCAGGACAAACTTCAGGAAATCCAGAGGGAAATGTTGATGTCTGGCCAAGCTGCATGACCTATTTTTACGTTTGTCAGAGTCATGGAAAAATCCCTTAAACGATGTATTTATTTTCCTGCTGCCCCTCTTTCAATGGCCCTATGGCCGCTGTCTATTGTGTGAGAAGTGAATCATGCACGCACTGTGCCTGTGTGATAACAATGTAATACATGAGTCAGTGCACCAACGTGAGAATGTTTCTGATGCTTTGGGTCTAGTTGAACCCAACCTCTGTCGTAAGAGGAGATGCATCTTTTTGTCAGATAATGTGTGTTATTGCAGTTGAGTTAGGTCCTTTCGATTCTACTTGCATTAAAGTCAACTTTGACAAGATGAGACACTGTTGCCACCAAGTGGTGTGGAAAAGTATGGCGAAAGATTTGTCAGAGCTGGTACTGAGAAGAATGTGGAGGAGACGGAGTAGCCTGCTTGTTGGAATCTCTCTTGCACTGTAACTGCACATTTTCAAGATCAACACAGCAAAATGCAAGGACAGTTTCAGGTCTGGTGATACAAACAAAATCAGAAGAAAAGTTCTAACCCAAGGCTGTAAAGGCAAAACGCAGGGTCAGACCTCAGAGATAAGGAAATAAAGCAGGTTAATAAAGCTCATTAACTCAGCAGCTCGCGTGATACCACCATTCAGTTTAAATTGATGCACTTCTACCGTCTGCTGGGGCAACAGAGACAAGTTGTAAACTCTGACATACTCAAACCTACGGTATTGTTTCACATTGAAATGCAAAAGTGTTGTTACAACTAATGTTATATAAACGTAACATCCCAGTTTCACAGAGTTCAAGGTAACATCCTGAAAGAACCCATATTTTTACAATGTTTTATTTCAAGTTTACATCACTTCTCTCTGGAGCTCTAGCAAGAACAGGCGTTTTGTGTCTGTCTCCTCTGAGCCTACTACTCTGAGCTTTTTCCTGTGGATTGAGCATTGAGATACTTTGACAGTAATTATAGAACCTATACCTGCTTTATAATCAAACGACACATGGAAACCTCCCTTTCTACATCATGGGACCTTTAAATGTCTTCTTTCATCAAACCAACAGTCCAAAACCTAGATATATTGAGATTAATATCAGATCAGAAAAAGAAAGCAGAAAATCCCCACATTTTAGAAGCTAACCACAAAAATAACTTACTTGATTATAGAAATAGCCACCAATTGTTTTTTTCTGTCAATCAAGTGACAGATTCGGCTCTTAAATGTGTGTATTCATGTGCAAGAGGCTGGATTTTTCTTCACAGAAGACAAACAGCAGGGAGCTGTGAGCCACCCGATGACCCTTCACAGAAGCGTTTCCATGGTTATAGACGTATGATGGACAGCTGTGTTTGGGTCGAGGTCTGAAGGTCGTCCTCACTGTGGTGGTCCACGCTCACACTAATCACACCCTCAGCCTTGACAGATGATCCATCTTTCTCATCCCAATCTTGTATTCCTTCATCTTTGTTACCCCGTTAAAGAGCTCGAGAGGTTGTGACCTCACCGGTCATATGGGAACTGCGTCATGCCTCTGTGGTAATTTGTGACCGAACCTGTGGCTTTGTTGAGGAACACGTAGCTTCAGAGCTCATTTCACGCAGCGTTGAACAGATTTCGAATGCATCAGCTGAACAATTAAGTAGCAACAACAGATATATGAAAGAATAAATGTTGTCCTTCACGAAGATATTCAAGACCGAGTATGATTAATGCTGCAGTTTGCAGTGTAAGGTGCCTCTTGAATCAGTGTTAATGCTGCATTCCTCGGAAGTCGGAGTTATCGTTCCATTATAATCTCCGAATTTGGAATTGCCGACCTCTGTGTACGAAGTTGCAACTGGCACGTCCGAGTCGACGGATGGAAAAAATCCCCACCCCGACTTCCGAGCTCGGAGTTGCAAGGTATAGTGGAACACAGGGTAACAGACTGATGGGCCATATTCAACATCAGCTTTACTGACTCTGAGTAAAATACTGACTCTAGTATCTTGCCTAGATTCTACGTTGCCTGCTCAATGTGGCCTCCTCAAATTACCATTGTCATTGAACTCAACGTGTCCTCGCAGTGTTCCCTCATTGTAATGCCTTAAGTGTAGTAAAAATTTGTGATTGTCCGGTGACATTCACAACGAGAACATTTCCTGCTGTTGAGTCTCGGACTCAAAATCTTGTTTTAGAAGATGGTTATTTTCATGTAAATCCGTGTCAATATTATTTTTTGTGAGTAATCCTATTGTGTCTGCTGTTCCCAAGAAACATCTCTTAGAGGAGGCAAATATTTACCTATCATTAATTTGTTGGGAAGAAATGACTTTCAACTAGCTGGCTGGCTATAGACAATGAAGATCACGGATACAGATTTTGATCCGAGCACATAGTTATGCAGTTTTTATATAGATTTATTTTCCGCTTTAGCATGTAGGTCAATACACTGCTTTGGTCCAGAGGGACATATTTCAATAGATTGCGAAGAAATCTGGTGCAGATATCCGTTGTGCCCAGGTGATTAATCCTAATGACTTTGGTGATCCCCAGACTTGTCCTGTTGCACCACTATGATGTTTGTGGTTTTAAGTGAAATGTGTCTACAAGTTTTGGATTGATTGACCTCAGGATACTTTTTATGAACTTTTTTGATATGTTGACTATTTCATCTAATGCCATCATCAGGTCATAATTTAAAATTGTCCAAGTATCCTTGTAATGACTAAATACCTGCAAAACATATGACATTCCCATGAGCCTCAGCTGAACTTTGTGTTTAGTGCTAATTAGCAAATATTAGCATACTATATTTTATATTCATGTGGTGCTCTCAGGTGATTCAGTTCAACTATTATCATCACCTGCAATTAGGATCATCATTAAAATTAAAACTCACGGCAGCGGTGGCTGACATCGGTGTGTGAAACTTAATGCTGTAGGCAAGTGCAACCTGCTCTGTAGGGAGAGACATGAATCAGCACTAGCGGCTGCCAAAATGACTGACTAATTCACTCAATAACACGGCAAAAGCTGCCGAAGGTTAACACTTATGCCACATGACATTAATGTTGAGTGTGAACAGCCATGGAGAGAGTCGACTCAATCAGGGGCCTGGCATCAGAACTAGTTTTAAATTTGAGAAAAGTGGTGCCCAGAATATGCAAGAATCCCTCTTAATTTCTTTGTATTTTCATGCCTCCACACAAGAGTGTGCTGAAGGAGAGTGTAATTTGCAAATTAATATAGTGGAAAGCCTTTTAAATCAAACACGGGTGCTTTAAAATTCAAAATATGTCCTTGTGCGTGTTGCTTTCGCCTCGTGAGTCAATTTCACACAAGATGCAGTCCTTAGAGGAAGTGATGCACATACTAATACACACATTTACTTTTATTTGTAGATCTTTGTTTTATTTAGTTTGTTCTGGGGTTCGGGGGTATTTTTATTGTACCCCCTTTTGTCCACTGTTGTTGTTTTTTGAATGTGCTTTATGATAAATTTGGTTTGATTTGATTTGATTAATTTATGGGATTGAAGAACTCAAAATCTGTGTACAAAAAAAATAGCAGGCAATGTCCCATTTTATCAAAAACGCACACTTTACCTGCGCCAAGCAACACACAGAGAAGCGTCATTTTTGAATGCCTTTACAGTTCACGTCAGCAGTGGTGATATACCATACAGTCAGAGACATAAGAACTGCAGAGTCATTCATCTGCCTGCTCTTTAAATCATTTCTGACACATTAATGATTCGAGGGGACATCAGCTCAGACTCGTACGGTCCTGACAAATGTGTCTACGCCTCGCTCCTTCAAACATTACATCACTTTTCTTACTTTTTCTTTTATGTGTTAAATGTTAAAAGTATGACCTAGCTTCCTTTTTGTTCCATAAAATGATTGAAGAAGATTTTCTCCCCTTTGTGCACCATGAGCCCGATTTAAGTTGCCGAAAAGCTGAAAATGAGTTTGTTATTTTTATTAGTTGTTTTATTATAGTATAATAAAAGGAAACACCTGAACCATAACAGATGGTAATAATGATTTGGCTTTATTTTCAGTGAATGCATTTCTTTTTGTAGATTGTACCTGTCCTCTCCGTTTGAATTGTGAGAAGCATTCATCAGGCTATGCTGTGGATGTTCCTCATTTCCATTACAGTGAGTCAACAGTGTATGAAACAATCCCATCTGCTGCAGCGCCTGGTCCTTTTTATTGTTCTTCACACTGCAACCTGGATTAATTTTAGTGTGTATTGATTCTGTATGAGACAGCGAGCTGTTGGTTGACAGGAGGGAGTTTCAGGACTGATCTCATAAAGACTCACTGATAAAAACTATTTATGACAGAAAATGAGAATGAGAGTGTTACCAGTACAGGGATTAAAATAAACAAAGATAACCTAAGATGACTTCACACACACACACACACACACACACACACACGTATTGCTGAATGATCTTCTGGCTCAGCAACAAATCATCACGGTAACCTAGCAACACCACTTGTAGTTTAATTAGACGGACTATAGTGAAAAGCTTGTCGCTGGATGGAATCTCGTTTAGCATGGTCCTATTGGTGTTTCTGAATAGCGTCATGGAAATATATTGTTTTATGTATACCATGTCAGAAATATAACCTAATATATATAATATAACCTCCATGAAATACTTGGGATTTGTGTTGTAGTTCTATTCACCAAACAAATGCTTTTTTTATTAATTATCCTTGTTAACCTACGTAATGTAAATCACTGGGGGAAAAAAGCATATTCATGGGAAAAAGATATTAACGGGTAATATTTTGAGTGATTATATCTCTAATGCGCATTTTTAAACAGATAAAATTAAAATTAAAACTCACTCATGCTGTCCATTGAACCACTGCTCATGTTATGTCATTGTGGTAAAAGTAGCAAAATCTAATCGGATCTAAATTAGCTCTTTGATTGACCTTATTGGCTTTGTAAGTGTCCCACTGCTCCCCAGAGAGAACATGATCATTTCTCAGCGTACAGAGCAACTCATTACCCAAATGATCTCACTGGCTCATTAGATTCTTGTGGCGGTTTACTCGGCTGGGCTCTTTTCAACCTATGGTTGTAATTATATTGTCCAAAATGTCACTAACTGCAACTTAACAGGCTGAGAAAATTGAATAAAACTCATTTAGTCAACACAATTTGTGTGTTGATCAGTATTTGTTTCACACTTCACCTACATTCACCACGGAAAGCGGTTTTATTTTGGTTTTTTCCAATGAGAAGTACAACAGACAGGCTGTGAGTTAATTTATTGGGTGCAGGAAAGCCTGGAATTAAAACAATTTTTGTTTGTAATAGTGTCGTAGGTTTTTTTTAAATAATTACTGTCATAACATAAATAAAAAATTGGCTGAATACATTGGTTGAGAGACTGAACAATGTATTTCAAAAAATAGCGGAGGTTCTCTGAGGGTCCTTTCACCCCTTACAAAAGGGGCCCACAGAGACTGCTTATGTACAGGGCCCAGAATTTGGTGCTACACCCCTGGGTGCAGTTGATGGTGGACATCCATCTGACCAAAAAAGATGACATATTAGATAAACCCCACAAAGTCAAACTGACCTTTAATCCATAGAAAATAAACGATTATATAGGGTGCATGGGAATCCATTTTTAGGAAGCTGATGAAGGTAGAGGTAGTTGTTTCTTCTTCACTGTCCATCACAGTTAATGATAATCATGGACAAGCTGTTGGGACCTTCACCTACTCATTCATGCCTGTGCATTTATTTAACTGCTGGACTTAAAAGGGCCGTGGACAGTGGTGGCTTGCCACTTCTGTTGAATGTCTTGAATCAAAGCAATTAAAACCAAGTTGTCATGTCACCAGCATTTGGAGTGAAGCTGACTGAGACACCTGAGCAGCTTCTCTGCAGCTGCACTGCAGGACAAATAGTCAACAAGCTTAAATCTATAGCAGAAGACTGATTATGTTGACCTGTTGACCCTTTTTCTTTTTCTGCCACTCTCAAACAGAAAATAAGGATAAGCGCGACATTTACTGAGCAACGTCCTGTTCCTCAAAGAACTTGTTTCTCATTTAGCCATTACCCAAGTTTCAATGCCATTTGAATTATTAGCTTTGAGCATATAAAGCTCAATGCAAGATCATACCTATTGATTTTGGTGTTCCTGTGGCCCTTTAGACAGATATTGCATAATATAACAGGGTGATTGCCATGGTATTTGTTGAGCTCATTACATCTTCTCAAGGGAAGGGTCCTTTAATTCAGGTGGTTCTGTGACTTATTCTGAGATTTCATGCTGAGCCGCCTTTAGCACAGCACTAATTCTGCATCCTGATTCACCCTCTTGCCACTCAGAGTAAATCCTTTCAGAGGCTGGGCTTGGTCCATATGAACTTCCCCTTCATGTTACATGTAGTATCTCTAAGGATGATTTCAAAACGTGTTTGTGCATCGAAGCCTCAGAAACTCACTCAAGAATACCAATTCCATGTTTTCCCTCAGTTAAAAGCAGCAAATATGAAAACCAACTGCACTTTTTTTTTCCCACTACTGCGGTGGTTCAGGTAAATGAGGCCAGAGCCACTTGCCCATTTGGCAAAATAACATGTTGTGATGGAGTGTTCAGTTTAAGTGCTTATGGATAAAGGTGAAATTCACGTTGCTGCCTTCATTCCGCAAAATGGCAGAGCATTTATAAGATCTCAATCCAGAGAAATGTCAGCAACTGGCCAGGTAATTTGGAAATGGATATTATTTACTGTATTGGCATTTGAACTGGGAAATGTGCAACAGCGGCAGGTCGACATTGCTCATTGGCACATTCGTGGATGTTCATGTGAAATTGTGCTTGGTTACCTCGTTCATATAATGAGCCAGTTGATTGTCCTTTTGGAGCCTTCTCCGCAGTCTTTGCAATATTCAGATGAGTGTGTGGTGTGGTGGTTAGCACTATCGCCTTGCAGCATTAAGGTTCTTGACTGGAATCCAGGTTTGGATGGACCAACCAACAATGGTCTTTCTGTGTGGAGTTAGACCTGTCCAGGGTGTAGCCCACCATGCCTCTTGTCCAATGTCATTGGCTCATCTTTGGCAAGTCTGTTAGGAAAACCACTTCAGATGGAACCAAGTCATCCAGCTCCATGTCCTCATAACTTTTCAGGATGTTAATCAGACCTTTCGATCTCCTTTTCACTTCCTGGGTCGGTATTGACAACTATTGCTCCTCCCACAATGTCTCCCTTTAGAAGTAGCAGATGAGCTGTTGAAGAAAAAGTAAATCATGAAAGTTTACACCATTAAAAGCTCTATATAGAACATATATTGCTCTTATGTGATGCCAAGGTCAGGCTTTCGAAGTCACACATGTCCAAGCACAAATTTTGGCTTCAACTCCAGCCCAACATCTCCTACACCCAGCACGACTCTTTGTACTAGCTCATAGTTTAATGTTTATGTGAGTTCCCTCAGGAGTTTCCCCAAGATCATTTCCCTAAAAACGAAGAGTCTGTCCCCAAGAAATTCCATGAATTCTAATTGTCTGCTCTCTCGCCTCATGAGCCCCCACCGGTGCCCTTTCTGGAATTTTCTTTGGCTTTGAAAGGATTAGAGTTGTGTGTTTAGCAGGATAAAAACGAACGAAGCATATAAAGTGCCAGGACTGCATTTATAGGTCAGCCTCCACCAGAATTTTAAGGGTGGAAATATCAATTGAGGCCAGAGGAGTGTCTAAAGATCGATTTTAGCGCCTCCACTGATAATGAATGACACTAAGGGAAATTACACCAATCAGTCATGGAGACTGACTTTGTTATGGCGGTAATATTAATCAGTCAGACATTACTTTTTTTGCAGCCTCCTTATGTAATTAAATGAATGTTTCATCAAGATCTGATGAAATATATTAATAAAAAATGTTCAACAGGAAGGAAGATGTATATACACTTAACGATGCTGTGCTATGCAGTTTCTTGTACTTGTTCCAACTTCCATTAGAGATGAGTCATCCCACTTTTTAAAGATAAATATACTGTTGTTACAAGGAGATTTGCTTATAATTTCTATCAATTGTACCTTTAAAGTGGGTTTCTAAGTTGACCGTCTGCAAAAACGACAAACATTAGAGTAAAAAAACTCAAAATCTTCACGTTCACTGCGTGTTTCTCAACATATCATCTTGTTCTCCGTCAAGAGCAATAAACCCATGCCCATCTCGTTACCACTTTCACCTTATTGTAGCCCTTTTGCTTACTTTGGACAGTAGTTGTGTCTTCCCTCTTTGCACTAATACAAAAGATGTCATGTTAGCTCTGGCCATGATGGATTGAAAGAACACACCCTCTGGAGAGATCCCTGGCACAGGTCCACATGAGGGGGGGATTTCTGCTGCCCGCTCGAGGAGCGGAGGCAAGTCGCTGCCAGAAAAAAGGCCCAGATATGTGATTGATGCCACTGAACCACAACCTCCAGGCAAAGCTCAATCTGGATAAGCTGCTCATAGGCAGCTCGGATATCAACAATTTGCTGATGAAATCTGGACGTGTGGACCTGATAATATCTCAGTATCATTAACAGAGTGCTTCAGAGGTTTTCTGAGGTGCAAGGCTGTCTTAAAATATTCATTTTTCTTCAGTGAGTTATATTTTGTGCTGTCATTCGAATGATAAGAATTATTTTTTTAATAATAATTGAAAAAATGCCAGCTCAAATTTTAGGACAAATTTAATTGAAGTCATCCTTCATGTTGAGTTTCATCAGAGGCAATAAGCTTTAAACTACTTTGTTTTAACTGCAGTCATCTCACTATTTGAGAGATAGGAAAACCACTGAACCTTTGCAGCGACTATTCCACATTCTGAGCCCGAATCGTCCTAATTAGTTTTCCAGGGCCGCAACTCACAGGCTGTCTCACGGAAATCCCAGTGAAGGTTTGGATTTGGCTGCTTTGCTGGCTGGTTCACTCCCCCTCCTGTCAGAATTAGCTTAAAAAAGTTATTTTCACTCCCGCAAAACTTTGCAAATCAGTGGAGAGTGTATATCATCCACTATCAACCTTGAACAGCTGTTAAATATGAAGCAGCTGGGGGATGAATGTTGAGGCCAACTGGAGCATAGACCTTTTTTTTAACACACAAACACACACAGACAGTGCAAACATTTTAATAACTTCATGCATTATTTATGCATCTTTGAATCTTAGGCCTCTAACTTGATATGTGCTTCAGCTTTCCGTCACCTAGGTAAAAGCACATCTAATACAACTTTGAATGTAAAATGTTTAAATGCTGTATCAGTGAATGGCCCGCACTCAGAGACGTATACAACTTTGAATCTGACTTGGATTCGCCTCAAAAGACAGAGGCTGTTAGATGCAGTAAACCTTGATATAAAGTATATTTTCATTACATTTCAGCGGCAGCACGAATCCTTATTTGCAGCCGGTACCGCTGAGAGTTTGTCCATGACGGCGCAGTGTTTGGCAACGCGCCACATTAATCGCCGGGGTAATGGGAAGACAGGCCTATTGACCAGCAGTCCAATAGGACAGTGGGGCAGGACATACAAATCAAAGCTGCCCAGCCTCATATTGACCTGACTGTCCACAGAATACGAGATTCATTAGCTGGGTGATGGGCGAAGGAGGCGAGGGCTGAGCGCAGGAAGTCACATGGATTTGATTCAGCTCAGCCGCTGCCAGATCTGTGCAAAAATAATGCTTGACTTTTTAAAGGGCAATTGGCGGTGTCATTTTTCGGGTGTGTGTGGGGGGGTTGTAATCCCCCTCAGTGAAGCAGATGAAGCCTCTTTGTTTTTAACTGTGGGCTTTTCAGCTCATGTATACAAATAAAGGTTCAGTCCTCACCTTTGTCATCGTCTTTCTCTCCATTACAGTCTCCCATTAGCGAAGAAAGAGTCGTGGGTAGAGTTCACACAGATAATGATCCAAGCATCAGGACGACTTCCCAATTCAAATTTTTTTTCTTGTGCATCAGGTCAACTCTTGGACCTCATGAAAAGCAGTGTATAGTATGTGAGAACTCATGTGGAGATGTTCGTCACAATATTGACCAGGACCATCAAACAGGGATTCATACAAACAACTATCGTCTCTTTAAATATTTAACCCCACGTTAATGTTCCTGGAGGACAGGGGTGGGCTGTGACTGTCCCCTTGTGGGCAGAGTCCTGAACATCTCATTATGTAATAACATTCAGGGGGATGCCTTCCACACTGCAGGCTAATTCAAGTTTTTTTTTTATTGTATTTGTTGTTCAGTCTTTAAAACACCAAAAAATGGAATGGAAGTATTTAATTGTGTATCCTAAATGGGTTGGTTTTTTTATTTTGACATAAATACTTTAGGTATTAGGCATCTTATTAAAACAATGAGTGAAAATGCAGTTTCCTGCTTTAATTTGGTATTCAGTTTTTTCAAAAGTCAAATACTTCATTAGTATTAGAAAATGTCATGTTCATAATTGTAAATTCAGGAGTGAAAAAAAACAAACTAACTTTGCAGTTTTTCCCTCCATGAGGTCAAACATTATAATGATTTCATTTCTAAGTCCAGTAACAAAAAGGGCTTTGAAAACCTTCAACATATGGACCTCTTTGAATATTCTTTCTTCTATCTGGGCTACCCCTGGCCATGTTATGGTTATGTGTTCCTTGTGTCTGTAGGCTATGTACTCTCTCATCTGCAATAACGGTTTTGTATTTAAAAGAAAAGCAGAAAGCTCCCGGTGTCCATGACCAGCGTCTCTTTAACAGAGCATCCCTCCTCTCTGTGTGTGTGTGTGTGTGTGTGGCTGCGCCGCGCTGCGCCGCGCTGCGCCGCGCCGCGCTGCGCCGTGTGTGCGCACAGCCACGGACCGACCGGACCGGACCGGAGTCAGTATTGACTGATAATGTTGCAGGTCTCGTCTGGCAGCAGACGCGGGAGGAGCACCGGGGACAGACGAACAACGGCCAGGCTCCACCACCACCATCCTCATCCTCATCCTCATCATCATCATCAGTAAGCCTTCGTGCTCTTCTTCTTTGACTGCGCGGCTCCTTGCGCAATTTTTAGCCGCAGTGTTCGGCGTCGCCTGGCGCCTTGTGTCAGCGCCAACATCCTCGACTCGTTCGTCTTGTTGTCTTTATTCCACGCTGCGTGTGTGTGTGTGTGTGTGTGTGTGTGTGTGGTCGATACGAGGCCCGGGCTGACTGCGACTGAACAGCGTAGTCACCGTCAGTCAGTGCGTCCGCAATTTGTCAGACCTCATCAGGAAATCCAGATTTAATCATACAGGTTCAATAATCACTGAGCAGTGGTTTTACTCGTGGCCAGGTAATAGATGTGCTCCTTGTGCCATGGTGATTTTATAAGGTGCATGGATTCCCAGTGGTATCATATTGTATGTGTCAGATAGATACATCGACAGATAGACAGATAGATAGATAGATAGATACATTGACAGAAAGATAGATAGATAGACGGACAGATAGATAGATGGACAGATAGATAGATAGATCGACAGATAGATAGATAAATAGACGGAGAGACAGATAGATGGACAGATAGATGGACAGATAGATAGATAGATAGACGGACAGATAGATAGATGGACAGATAGATGGACAGATAGATAGATAGATAGATCGACAGATAGATAGATAGATAGATAGATCGACAGATAGATAGATAGATAGATAGATAGATAGATAGATAGATATATTGACAGACAGATAGATAAATAGATGAAAAATAGTGGAGAGTAATCCATCTGGTGTCTTTTGTACAGGGCAAAGCTGAACAAAGCTTTAATTATTGTGGAAATGAAGTGATGTAACGCACAAAAGGATGTGTTTTCTTCACCTCCACTGTCTCTCTCTCTCTCTCTCTCTCTCTCTCCCCTTCCTACAGGTGACCGCATGTTTCGATGATCAGGGCTCCCGTGTGATGTGGTCTCCTCGACGTGACTGACAGTCACAAGATGCCACCTTCAAATACTCACGAAGACATGTAAACGTGAGTCAGCGCTGACTCACGCCATCAATTTGACCATTAGTGTATTGGATTAAAAACTGCCCCTTTAAGTGTGACTCTGCATTGTGGTATGTCGCCCCAAGACTTGTCTGCTCAAGACGCCTTCCTGTTAAAACAACACGTTTCCTCTCACCACTGTCGCCAGGTGCTCGCTCGAGGGGGGAACGTGGTGTGTCTGTAGATAAAGAGCAGTCTAGACCTGCTCTGTATGGAAAGTGCCCTCAGATAACGCCTGTTATGTTTCGGCACAATATTAATACAATTGATTCGACTCTTATTATGATAATGTTAATGACTCTTTTTGTTTAATGTTTTATTTTTACTTTTTGTTTGCTTATTGTTTTTATCCCTTTGCTTTTTCTTTATGCTTGTAAAAGACAGCTCTCAGTGTTTTTTCTCAATTCTTTTTATTTTCATTTAGCTTTGTATGTCCTTTGAAGACTTGTCTCTGTGTGCATATATAAGTATTCTCTTTCTTTAAAGACAAAGAAACTGGCTATGTACACATCCACTTCACTCTGACAGTTTCTCAGTTTCCTGTGGTTAAATATAAATCTGTTTTCCCCTTTTCTCTTCTGAAGAAAAGTCCAGCTGGGACGTGACGGAGCCCCAAGGCAAAGCCATGGGCTGCGGCGGCAGCAGGACTGACGCTCTGGAGCCTCGCTACCTGGAGAGCTGGACCAAAGAGACCGAGTCCACGTGGCTGACCAGCACGGACACTGATATCCCCCTGTCGTCCATCCAGAGCATCCCCTCGGAGAACTCTGAGGCTGGCTTCACCTCCGAGAAAACAATCAGCCCCGGTAAGAAGAATGAATCATGGTTGAGTGAATAGATAATATGTCTATGCATATGTCCCGACAGGAAGTGGCAGTAATTCAACTGCTGAACACATGATTGAAACACTAATGTATAAATTATCACTTAATTAGATTCCCACCGTAGAATGCAGTAGAATTCCAGTTTCTAATTTCTGTGTCATATGCATCATAATGTTGTTGAGTCGTGTATATTATTGTTAAATCCATACCAGAAATGTCTACAGTATTAAAACATCAAATCAGTGGAACCGTTTCAATGTTCACACTGGGCTTGGAGAGTTCAGACTTTCAAGTCACACTGCTGGATCAGAAACAACAGCATGTGTTAGAAGGTGATACACAACCATTCCACATTTAAACACCTCAAGAAACCATTATGCACTAAACAAAAATGATGAAGAAAAGTTTGTGTTGACCTTCATGCTCTGGCTGTATGACATCAGGATGTGTAAAACATCTTCTCTCAGCAGTCGGTCCCACACACACACACACACACCTCAGAAACACGTGGACCTGGCTCTAATTGTGTTTGGCTTGAGTTAATTTGTCTTTTTTCCACTGGACTGCGGGCGCACTTTCTTTGAAGCCAGGAGGGAGATGAATCCATAAATGGGGATAATAGGTTACATCAAAAGCCAGTGTGCTCAAACAAGGCCTTGGTTTCTCTTGGCAACAGATACAGAGACGTGATTGGATCCAGGCCGAGGCGCCTTGATGTAATTGTGAAGACAAATACAGCACAGCGTCGCTCTGAGGAGACTGAACAGATCCCAAATTAGCTAAATTAGCACATGGTAACCACGAAGACCGTATCAAACGGGGGTTCCACACTATAACTCATGAACATCTGTTAGATTTGACAAGGTTTTTAACACTATGATGCAAATTTGCCCTAAAAGAGGCTTCTCTCAGTTCAACATATGTCAATCAATGTGTGTTTGACATTTGTGATACACTTGAACCACAGTGGTTGTGCACTTCAAATACACCTCACAGTGATATTGTGTGCTATGGTTTTCATAACTGTAGTCCAATTAGTGACAGCACTAATCCACTCATTAAATGTCCATATGCTCTGACCTGTGACTAGTGCTGTTTGATTTACTAATTATTCACTTCAACGGCTCATCAATCAGAAATGTTATGATAATTATTATATTGCCAGGACTGTAATACGCTGACTGTTAGTCAGTAAAAAGATGGGGGTTTGATTTGTTCAAAGTTCAATAGGTCGCGATAATCACGTCGAAGTCCTATGGTTTTGTTGCTCTGGGGGAAAAATCGAAGGTTTCTGGTTTTTTCGTTGCAGTTCCAGATTTCTTTGAGGACGGCCTCCCTCTTCCTGCTCAGGCGTATCTGAAGGTCTGCTCCGCCGTGTCCGAGGTCAGTCTGAACGATGTGATACCCAGCAGCCCGCCTGCAATCCTGGCCTCCCCACCGAAAGAGGAGGCATTGCCTTCATCTGGCACCACAGTGCAGCGCCGAAGTGTTCTACACACCGAAGAAATTGTAAGTCTCTCCCTGAACGTTTTTAGAGGCTGCAAGACAATATTTGTTTTTGCCTCCTTCTCTGTCGTTTTCTTTCTTCTCTTTCATAATTAGTCATTGAATTAAAGTAATGAGTTGTGGGGAAACCTACTGGTGAGTTAAAAAACAAGCAAACAATACACAGCTCAAATTCCCCAATTGTCGTGCCATACAGTTTTACTGCATATTTCCTGTCTTACATTCTTCACCATCAACAGACAAAATGGCAGG
Source organism: Scophthalmus maximus (assembly GCF_022379125.1). Lineage (NCBI taxonomy): Eukaryota > Metazoa > Chordata > Actinopteri > Pleuronectiformes > Scophthalmidae > Scophthalmus > Scophthalmus maximus. Next base: position 10,726,617 of record NC_061532.1, on the reverse strand, counting down.
ACAATCGCATGTCAACCAAGCAGGTGACCATCACAGTGACACAGAGCATCCATCAGGTGGACAAGAACGGGAAGGTGAAGAAGTCCCTCACCACCTACGAGGTCATGAAACCCGTGGAGAGTCTAAAACAGGCGGCCGTACAAAACACTTGAGAGCCGCTGAGACTGGAAGAAATCCAAAGAGAAACGACGACTGTGAAATAAATGAACTGTCGGGGTTAGGGCACGTGAAGGCTGGTGATGCACAAGTCGGTCTTGCGAGACTCTGAACTCTGGAAATTTAGACTTTCATGAGGAAAACCTGGGATTATTTTATCATAAAAAAGTTTCACCCTGTGTGTTAATTATGTGTTTCTCTTGTGTTCACTGTTCTTTGACACATTCAATACACCGACATGTAAAACTGTTGTTTGGTTTTAAGAGAAAAAAGAAAATGTGACAAAATAAATGAGGAATTCATAAAACTGGTATAGCTCAGTCAGTTAGACCGCTGACTTTGGTACAGTATGTCGGGGGTTCAACCCTTAGGCAAGACCTTAAATGCTACCTGCCTTGACAATTGCAAGTGGCTTTGGAGAAAAGCATCAGCGAAATGAATGTTATACAATATCATAGCAGACGGCCTGTTTTGAAAATCATATATGGTGAAAAAAATTACCATTTGAAACATTCTATGTCCACGAGCGAACGAGAACCTTAAGTTGACGACGCTTTCGTGAATTAATATGTGTAAGTGTATTATTACAGTGTTACTTAACATTATTGGATATTCACATGGCATAAATGTCATAGATTTGATATTTGACACATACTGACACAGCACATAGCTGTCTGTACGGCTCAGGTAACTGAACTCGATGGTGATGACTGCACTAGTGTTTACGGTGAAGCGGGACAGGAGTTTGTTCGTGTAAAAACTGTCTCTCTACATTGTGGTGTTTTGTACAAGAGTGATTTTCTTATCTAGCCTAGTTTGTGTTTTCTAATGACAATAAATCAAATAAAACCATCCACGGCCCTTATTTTAAATTACTATTTTAATAACACAGACATGGAACATATTGGCACTTTAGGGAACAGAGGAAAACGACAAACGTGCACTTAAACATTATTATGCAAAGCATGTGGCATCGGCTCTGGCAGAGGGGAATTTTTCTATGAGCGGTGGATAAACAGTTGCCTTATGATTATGACCTTACAGTATGTGTTGTTATTCAGCGGCTGTAACAGCTGATCTGGTGTCAGCTTTGCACTGGAAGCATGTGGATCTGTTTTTGATGGTCAAACTGTAACTGACCACATCTGAACAACGGCTCTTCTTTCACCATCCACTCCTCCGCACAGAAGTCTGGGAAGAAGAAACTGATTTCTCTTTGTGCCGACTCAACAGAATCTGTAGAAAGGATTGAAAAGAAAAGAAAAATCATGATTTCGAAAATGTTCGAAGATGAGATAGAAATTTACTTTATCCTGAAGGAAATTCTTGTGCCAGATTTGCCCCACAGTTACATTACAAAGAATAAAAGTAAAGTATACAAAATAAGTAAGTATAAAAATATCAAGTGTCATATGTAAGCGCAAGAAGACCAGAGCCTAAACAGAAAAGAAAAAAAATATTCAAGTAGAATACATTACAAAAAGGTAAAACCCATTGAATAAAAAACTGAATTATTGGTACTATAAGTGGTAGTGGCAATAACAACGGAGAAGAAGTAATATTGCACATGATAATGAACCTGATATTGCACATGATATTAATATAAATATAATAAAGTCCATGATGATAATGGTATTATTTTTTCCAGTACTCCATACTAATAGTCAAAATTTTCCCACTGGATAGAATTGGAAAGTTAGAAGATCATTTTTAACTTCATACAAATATTGATTTCAAGATGCAATATTGTAGAAAGAAAACTCAAATTTCTTCAAATATTTTACAATGCCACTTGTTAAAGGATCGATTTTAAATGTATCGCTTCTTTTGTTGTGTGAATAATTAAATAAAGCTCAACCTGGTGAGATTTGACAGCCCATGTGTAGGAAATGTTGTAAACCTGTTACCAAGTTGTGAAGCTTTGATTTCCTACCTGAGCCGTGAGTTGTGTTTCGCGTGTCTGTGAGTCCAAACTGGGCCCTGATGGAGGCGGGGGAGGAGTATCTGGCTCTGAACACTTTGGTGGGTCCCATCAGTTCCCTCCAGTGACGTATTCCGTCCTCTCTGGCTAAAATATACGCGCGCATCGGCCCACTGTGGAAAAGAGTCCAACAGAAGTTCGAATTGAGAATCACAGTTAAATGTTACAGTCAGTGGTAATGATGCTCTGTGAGGCTGTGACACACAGCGCTGTGGATGCTCTCTAGGGTTTAAAAAGATCAGTAATCCAATGGGTGTTCACTGCATGTGGAGCTCTTTTGAGTAGGGTACACGCCAGTTTTCAGACAATTGCGCCTCCAGGGGTTGGTGATCTAAATGTGGCCATCTGATAACTGAAACTCCTGTTTGTAAAGTTTCAGAAAAGGATTTATTGGTGACTTGCTGAGCATGAAATCAGAGCGCCGTCAATCAAGCTTTTTCTGTGCTGACTCGAGTGAGTTATGTAGGATGGAAATTTCCACATTATTCTATTTCCAAATTCATCAGACTGAAAACCACATTTGTCCAATGAATAGCAACAGTGAGTTCTATGTATGCAGATAACCAACCACGGTCATGATGATTTACAATTTGTACATTTATGTGTGAAGTGGGTTTTACCTTGACATGAATTCAACAAGTCTTTGGTAGAAGAACCGTCCTAAGGTAAAAAAAAATAAACGGGTTTAGGAAAAATGTTTAGTTCTAAAAGACTTCAAAAAATTACTCTGTACTCTCACTCTTTTCAGTGATTCTGTTATTCCCCCTTCTCAGGTTGGATGATGTAGCAGTACAATGAATCATTGTAACCCACACAAATCTGCTAAGACGAGCTACTGACTCATTTGTTCAGTCGTATAGAATCACAACACTGAGCGAAGCTTTGTCGACTCTAATGTTGCTGAACATAAAAGAGTCATAATCGCACCTGAATGTTCAGCGTAAAATCTCTCAGAGTCCTGTCTCCTCCACACGAGATCTCTGCATCGAACTATGACAAATTTGTTGTCCATGATTCTCTGGTGAAGAGCCTGAAAGATGGAGAAAAAAAAAGTTGACAGACTGTAGCTTTCTGATGATACTGAGTAAACAACTGTATATCTAAATATGTTTGTATCATCAGAAGACACAGGATACTGTTTGTATGCAAAGTTCTTACAGTAAGCTAAAAGAAAAAAGGTTGCAGAATTTCAATAATATCATGCCATCAGCTGCACCTCAATTTATTATCATTCGCTCCAATTGTGGAATTGGGTCAAATGATCACATTCACAAAATTTTACAATACAAGTGATATTATATTTTGAGGAATGATAGTGGATGTGTATGTTGCTGTACCTGATAATAGAAGTTATAATGAAATGTTAAAAAAATTAAAAATAAAAGTTTACAAAATATGAACCTGACAACACTGCTCGCTCTGGTGTGTGTGTGTGTGTGTGTGTGTGTGTGTGTGTGAGTGAGTGAGTGAGTGAGTGAGTGAGTGAGTGAGTGAGTGAGTGAGTGAGTGAGTGAGTGAGTGTGTGTGTGTGTGTGTGTGTGTGTGTGTGTGTGTGTGTGTGTGTGTGTGTGTGAGAGAGAGAGAGAGAGAGAGAGAGAGAACTGACCTCCAACATGAGAGGATGAGCCACAGCGTCTGGTTTGATCACCGCCAGGGTGAGCTGCAGCACTCTGGCCAGGCGGGCAGCTGTCAGCAACATGTTCTGCAGACAGAACAGACAGAACAGACATCACACTGTCAACGAGGGACGAGCAGCTGCCTGGTCACGCGCTGCTTTAAATGATTATAAGCATAATAAAGCATCGATTCAATGTTAAATTAAGCTAACATGAGTGTAAACAACACGACGCGCTCTCTTTAAAACCAGCACGACACTGCTAATGGACCTTAGCTAAGCTACATTCAAGACCACGAATGTTGCCATCGAGTCAGTCACAGATACGAACCTCGGTTCTGTCTGTTTTCCAACATAAAGGTCAGAGTGCGATGCGAAACACAGCAACACTCCCCGTCGCCATAACTGCGGCGAGCACACGTTACTCCACTTTAACTTCGTCCCTCGGCGTCTGCAGGTTCATGTTGTTTTTTATTTTTGTTCATCTCATTAAACACAAGAAAACTTAAGTATTGAGGTGAATTTAACGTTTAAATGTTAAATGTTCGCTGAATGAATCCTGGTCATAGGCGGTCCGTTTGTAAATACTGTCCCCAGAAACTGAGCCAGTGCATTGTGTTCCCCCTGAAGGAGAGCGTCAAAGGTTGTATTTGAGAGTGACCCCGTAAAGCTTTTACGAAAGATAAATGAACTTTTAATAAAGATAAATTAACTATATTAAAAACGAAATATATATATAAAAAAAAAAAAATATATATATATATATATATATATATATATATATATATATATATATATATATATATATATATATATATATATATATATATATATATAAAATTAAAGATCATTAGTGCAAGCAACACTTTCACTATCAGGGCATCATTATAAAGGGAAAATAAAATATACAAAAGCGTCTGATTGGTTAAACTGAAGAACCATGTACATTTTCATGTTCCTACCAACAGCTGCACATAAACAATTTTGGTCCTATAAGAAAAATGACCAAAAATATGATTCCAACAATTTTTTCTTTCTTTTCATAATGTCCTGAAAGATCATGTCTATTGGTGGCTGACACCTCACACATTGGCATACCATTAATCAAAGATTGTATTTGCATAAAAAAAAAAGAATGATTGGTATCATTTTGGAGCAAAAATGTGGCTTTGTGATACCTTCCATATCACTCTCCTTTATCACGGTTTAATTTTTTGGGCATGTTTTAAATCTCTCATGTCATATTCTGCCTTTATATTGATCATTTTTCTTTTGCAACAACAGTGCAACTGGAGGGCAATTTCAAAATCTGTGAGTTAATGGGTCTTTATGACGCAATTTTATTTAACCCCAGTGTACATATTTTATAATGACTAGAGATGTAAGGTTGTAGATAACGTGTGGGTCATTCATGAAGAGATGCTCTCCCTGGTAGTTGACACCTCTATGGGGAGAGCCCGCGACAGGAGCAGGGGCTGGAGCGAGACAGATTTTTTTGTGTGTGGAATTTCATCAATGTGGGAGATCAGACGTACAGTATGAGTTCCAAACACGGGCACATTCCAGCAATGTAAAATGGCCACACCCTTGAAAAGAGGAGATTATGTGCGTCCATATGTGTGGCGTTTGACATTCAGAGAGTGAGAGAGAGAGAATAGGAGGGAAGAGAAGGGGGGATGGATGTCCAACATAGGTTTCTCCCACCTGCCCATGTCATGTGACTTGGGGTGACACCACAGCTGTTACGTCCCCTGGGGGGTGGAGAGGACGAGAGGAGGTGTTGGTGGGCACATTTTGGAGGGTATAGCATTTGAAAACCTATATAGTTACTTACAGTATAAAACAGTGTTTTACATAATTCATTTTACCATTATCATACAAGGTCTTTATTAGATTTGATGGTTGACTTAAGAGGGAAGCAAAAAGGGGGAATTTGTTAAAAAAAAGTGCTGTAGATAATTAAATCCGAACTACATATTTTACATCACTACATCTTTAATTGTATTGCAATTTTATCTCAAACTTATGTCCTGTACCTCTATCAGTTAGTGAGTTAGTACAGTTGCTCACTGACCGCTTCATACAGCCGCCCATTGTCTCCTCTGTGTCGTGTATTGCCTGAGGTCATGCAATAGAGAGAGAAGATCATCAAATGAAAATACTTCAATCAGGCCTAATCACAATTACACATAGGCATGTTAATGAGCAGAATAAGGCCAGAGATGGAGGGGGGGTTGTTGTTTTTTTATTAGATAGACTAGCACACACTCAACAGCTGACAGGAAAGAAGGAGAGAGAGAGAGTAAGGATGACATGTACGACCTTACATGGGGGATTTTTCAATGGTGGAATCATGGTGTAGAGTCAATACATTTGAATCAAAAGTCATAAACCTTTCAAAGAAACGTCAAAGTGGAGAGGAAATCATGGACTTGAGCCATGGAAAAGGTAAACGTGCCCTAATCTAGATAACAGTGTTAATACATAGTAGTGTTTCTAATGTCTGACAAAGTGCCGATGGGTAAAATCCGATTCCATAATGTTTCCTTTTTAAAAACAAATCTAGAAAGCAGGAATTGAGTTTCCAAATCAAACAGCCATGTTTCCCGAAACAAGGTTTCAAAGGGGGAGACCACCTGACCCTCCTCAGCTGGGCGACTGATTCAGCCGACCCCCCCCCAACCCCCTTTCTCTGCCCACCATAAACCCCGTCTCTGTTTTATCTCGGTGTCACCGCTGCTGCTGCTGCTGCCTGCTGCTGCTGTTGCTGCTGGCTCTCCTGCAGTTGTCGTTCCCCTTTTGGTCTGAGTGGGGCAGCTGACCCCCCCCCCCCCCCCCCCCCCCCTCTCCCCCAGGCTTCTGGGTGTCTATAGGCTCCATCAGGAGCCGCAGTAATGGCTCATGTGGAAATATGTTCCACTGCACCAGGGGAACGATTCGTACTGGCCATAACTTGTTTAAATGGGTCCTTTGAATTCACTGGTACAGTAGGTTCCTGGAATGGACTGTGCAGCTGGGTGATTTTATTAAAAAAATTAGTTGAATTTTAGTTGTAGATATTGTAGTAATGTTTTCTTTGCTAGATCTGAATAAACTAAAAAAAACTAAATTACCAAATTGCATTTTTCTTTCCAACAAACTAATTAGGAAATCACATACTGGTAAAGTAAAGCATTATATGATATGATCAAGTTACACTTTTAGATCACCAGTTAACCACAGTATTCCATCAGGCCTCAGCAGTGAGTTGAATAGGCAAACATCAGTAATTAGCAGGTTATACTGCTTACATATTCATACTGATATATCCATAAGATGATACGCATATAAATGTGCAGGTATTTTTGATAAACAGGTTTATTTATGCTGTGAGTTAGATTCCATCTTTTCTACATAAATGTAAATATCCATTTATTCTATTTTTAAATTAAATTAATTTCATTTAGGTGAGGTTATACAGGACAACTTTTTGTGCTTATCTTCATGATTTTCCTCATCTCATTTCTGGCTTCCAAAATAATTGGCATGGCATGGCATTTCTGTGTCCAGTGTTTTAAATAAAATGCACTTACTCTATACTGTACATAAAAAATGATGCTATAGCTGCAGATACAGGCTGTTGTTTCCTTGTTTCCAGTCTAGTATGAATCTGGAAAGTCCTTTGAGTGTGCTATTGCAATTAAGAGTTATGTAAATAAACTTAGTGTATCATGTATTATGGGGCTTCCACTGTAACAACCACAACCTACTGTATTTAGAAAAACATACAGTGAGTTTTGAGCTGCGTTCTCTGCCGTATCCTGACCCGCCACATTGCAGCTCACGGCCGTTACAACGGGGTCATTTGGGGGGACAAAGGTCCCGTTCTAACACCCGCAAGCCTTTTATGTCTTAATTGTTTGATTGGTGAGAAAAGACAGCGACTTGTTTCCTGTTTTATCACCTTTTGTGGCTTCAGTAACAGATCTGAGCCTAATTTAAGGTGCAACGTTGCCAGAGATGAGGCATGATGTGATTAAAAGTGGCCACATTTTGTTGAATTGCGTGGTTGTCCGCTGTGGTTTGACAGAGTGGCCTTTTTTGTTTAAATGAAAACGAGAATGAAACCAAACCTCTTCACTGTAACATTCACTCTTCATCATTAAAATCTGTTGTTGCTGCCGTTCTCAAAGCATCTGTCTAAATCCCTCCGTCCCCTCGGTGAAACGCGGGAGTGAGTTGCCTTCACCTTTCCATCACCTGTTCTCTCTTTTAGCCTCAATGCTGGTGACCTTTGACCTTTCTGCTCCATTGCTCTCCGCCACACGGGACCAGGCTCCTTGCAACAGCTGTGTCAACCTCCGTCCTGGCAACTGTTGTGCCCAGGGAAGGACAGAGAGGGCCATGCGATGAGTCATCAACAAAGATCTGTTTTAACTTTTGTTGGGATCAGGCAGTTCACTGTTGCTTCTTGGTTTGTTGCTGATACATCTTGAACCATTCCTACTTATAAATTTGAACCTTATATTTTCATCCTATTGTCATAGTTCTGCTGTGGGCAATATGTTGTCTTCTCTGGCATCATACAACCGATTTTGCTGCCATTCCATCACAAGATAATATAAGATAATCCTTTATTGATCCCCATTGGGGAAATTCAGGTATCACAGCGGCCTAATATACGATGAGTTCTGGTTTGAATGAGAATAAAATAAATGAAATAGAAAAAGAATATATATAAAATGGAATAAAATTAAATAAAACTATATAAAACAAACAGACACAGGATACAATTTACGAGTAGTGCAATACCATCCTTGTGATAGTAAAACATGAAATACACCACGTTCACAGTGATTTGTGAGGTTAACTCTCCATCATCCGCCGGGAGTTTCCTCCAAAGCACGGGGGGTTAATCTGCGAGGTTGTCCCATCCTGTGCATGTGCAGGTCCAACCTTCAGCTGCCAGTTTATTTATAACAATCACAATCCATGTTATCCTCTGTTGAAGAAACTGCTCTGGGGTTCGTCAGTCTAACATGCCGTCCCGAGGGAAATTATTTCCTTCTGCCAATAAAAAAGTGTGTTGTGACTTTGGCGATGGGGCAGACGAGTATGACGGAAGGGGGAACAAAGTGATTAGCGAGCGGGGGCCCCAGTATGTGAACACAGGTTAAAAATAACCTTGTTAACTCAGTTTGCAGATAACACGTGGCCCATCTGAGGAGCGCCTGTGCCCACATTTTGGCCTAATTGACTGAAACCCTGCACTGAACCACACTCGTGCGTTAGATAAGCATTTTTGGGGCATGTTTTGATGAGCGTACTTCAAATGTGCAGGTGGCAGAACTGATGATTGGAACACACGTAAATAAAACAGAAGAGGGGTTGACAGACGCCAAAAATCACAGAGTAAGATGAGATCTTTTGCATGACGCATGACACATGATGAAAGTGAGTCAGAAGATTAGACGAGGCCCTTGGGCTGTTGTGTGTTTGTTGGCAAATGCTCTGCCGGTGTGCCAGTGTGTGTGACAGTGATCAGCTGTCCGCTTAAGAGGAACAGCGGGATTATCTTTTTTGTGTCTTAACCATTGTTTCCGGTGCGAGCGACCAAGAATCCACTCAGCAACAAAAGTCATCTGATATTTCTAGCACCCAGATATATCTGGCGAGGGCCTTGGTGCATAGCTGACATTAGTGGAAATGTTGCATTTGTTATACTCCCTGGCCCTGGGCCATGGGAAATATTGAACAACTGTCGAATTTAGACAACATCCTGCAGCGGAGGAAAAACGGGAGCTACAAAGATGGGATGGGGCGGCTATTTGTGGACGGCGAGTGCCTCGAAAATAGCGAGCGCGTTGGGTTTCAATGTAAGCCCCTCTCTCTGAGCTGGAGCTTTCTGTGAATGAGGCCTGGGTTCCTAACACACCCAACCCCAGTGCTGATTTTAGAACACAGGTGTTGACCTTAGTGGAGCAGCTTGTGCTTGCTGCAGAGGAAAATGAACCTCTGAGCTTGGCCCATTTGCCCCTACAGTATTGGTGATCACTGTGTGGCCGCATCGACGCCTCATAACACACATATATGGATCTACAGATTCTATATGATCACTGGGAAGATATTAATAGCAAGTCCAATGAAAAAAAGTCATATTCTCATTGGCTGAATTGTTGATGGAGACAAAAGTAGCTCATATTACTCTCAGTGCTGTTTTGTAAGGATCGTGGCGGCAAGATGGTTTCTTTGAGGCCGCTGCTTTTGTTTATTGCTTTTGATGCCTTTAACAACACCCATACACCTTATTTACACTCCTCACATATGTAATGTATCAAAGCATTTACCACATTTGGACTGTGAAGTAAATTGATTTGTCTCCTTGCTGCCACTCGTTGAAAATGATCTCAAGTCATCATGAAATCACATAAAATTGTCTGGAAAATGTATCTCAGAGACTACTTAATGCTTTCGACAACAGTGAGAATCACTTTTTCCTGTAACTGTAAATGATACAATGAGAGGAAAGTGAAGGCCGGAATCCAAACTAGGATGAAACTCAACCTTGGCTTCAGCTGTGACTCGTGGCCCTGCTGTATAACTGCTGTTCGGACTGTACCCCCCCCCCCCCCTTCAAAAAACCAATAAAACACGCCCATCATGCAGTTGCTTCCTTGTTTCCCTGTATCCGTCTCTTACTCCTTTTTTCACTTTTTTTTTTCTTTCTCCAAAATGGATCCATTGACATTCGGTGTAAAATCGGGGCAGGATGGGGTGGGGGCTGGACGGAGGAACGGCAGGGGTGTAGGGTGTCTCGAGCCCAGTGTGAACAGCTGAGAGGTGTGATTTCACAGGCTGGCTCCCCCCTGTCAGGCCCCTGATTGGGCCGGACAGGAGGCGCAGGAGAGGCCCGGGCTTCTAAAGGACACCAACAGGTGGGAGGCCGCTTTGGAGGGGGGCGCTCCTGGCGGGATAGAAAAGGCCGATCTGCAAGGCCTGTTGAGAGCACAATCCACCGGCCTGATCCGGAGGAGGATGGCTGATGGCAGGAGAGCTGAGGTGAAGAGAGGAGAGGAGCAAGGGGAATGTGGGGAACGGATCTGAGGCAGTGGAGGCTAAGTTTAAGATGAGTTTGGACAGGGCAGCTCCAGGGATGAGGACTGAGGTTGGTGTGTGAGTGGGTTTTGTCTGTTCTGGGACAGCAGTAAGGGATTTTGCTCATAGTTTCTCATTTTATAACAAAGTGTAGTGTTCTCTGTGGGTGAAACGTCTCATTGACAGGGTTTTTCTCTAGATTCAGATATTGCAGGATTGAAGTCCTTGTGTTTTATTTAAATTCAGTTTCCTTTGATTTGCAGCTCCGTGTGAGTAAAATCAGGTGTCGAACCAGTTGTTAGATGTTTCCTCCTATAGTTTTACAGCGGCACAACAAACTCTGGCGAAGCCTGACACCTCTGTCAGGTGAGGGGGAGGCTGAGGTGTGACACAGGAAAGCTTCAGGAAGACTTGATGGACAGGGCCTTTCTATTGACCATTTGGTTTGACATGGCGGTAGTCAGGTTTATCAAGGCACTCACCACTAGATAGAAAGTTACTTGTGCAGGAGAGGCTGTCTGAACCCACTGTGGCCTCACGCTCGACCACAAGAAAACCACAAGAGGAGACTCAACAGAGTTCAACCAAGGTGAGTAAAACATATACATCTCCTCAAGCTCAGCTTCATCTTAAATGTGGCTTTATAACATTTAAATTGTCTTAATTCTGTTCTTAAAACACATGTACAAAGGACATTTTACACAGCTGCTGGGATCATCATGACATGGCATGACATGATGTTGAGGAAAATAACACAGATTGTGACCTTTGTCTTCTGGGCGCCAGTGCTCGCCTCTCCCTCCAGAGTTATTTACACACAGTTCATCATCCTCACGTTGGCTCTGTCCATCAAAGAGCTGCGTGGTGTGAGGCAGAATTCATCTTAAACTTTCACATCCCTATTGTCAGGGTCAAATAATGCTGTAAAGGTTTTTTTCCCGCCCCGTAGGATTGGAAAGCCAAATTGTTTTTTTGCTGTAATATACACTCTCAACAAAACTGAATCTTGAAATTTCCCGCCCTCCATCACACAATGTCAGCACGTCTGAATGTCTTGTGGCGCAGATGATCGAAGCTGCCGTCACATGTTCCTGTAGCACCGTCCCTCTTCCCTCCTTCTGTCACAGTTAACCATTGTTGAGCCAGGGTTGTTCCCGCTGCTCTGCATCTGTGACTATGAAAGGGTGCTTTGTGTCCGGGGGGCAGGCGGGGGGGGGGGGGGGAGCGGTGAATCCAGTTGTTGCCCCTTGTGAGGACATGCTTCCTTATATCCCCATATTAATACACCACTTATGGAATGTAAGGAAGTGTGTGGTTTCAAGGGGACATGAACACCGACCACAGTGGGACGAACATGTATTTCAGATTTGAGCTTTTATCGAACACTTTTATCACACAAAAGTGAACGTCAAATTATGAAAAGGTGAGGCTACATCATTAACTACTTTGTCTGTTTTATGAGTTGGGAGGGCTATGCGTGTGTGTGTGCGTGTGCGTGCGTGCGTGCGTGCGTGTGTGTGTGTGTGTGTGTGTGTGTGCTCGTCCATGTGTGTGCTTGTGGCAAGGCAACAGGTGAAGGGCCCGTTCCCTCTCCTTCAACTCCAGCACGTGTAAAGTTAGCATTACTCCCCGGCCCGCCGATAGGGTCTCAGGGACTGCCCTGCCCCAACTGTTGACAGTCAAGGAGGATTGACACACCGCAGCTGTCACCCATTATAGCAACCGCAGGACTCTTAAAAAAGGCTGAGGGGAGGGAGGGAGGGAGGGCCGAGATGCGGCGCTGTCCCTGAGGGCAAGGTTTCACCCATGTAGGCCGGGATTTGGAAGGAAATGGGGCGATGTCACCAGCTGTCATGGTTCCCAGACCTCTAAATAGGAGCGTTCTGCTTAGTAACACTTGTTCCTGTGTTGTCACTGTGCAGATTATACCAATACTGACTCATAAATGATGTAATCTTTCTCTCTCTCTGTTTCATCAGGTAAGGCTGAAGAGGACATGACGGCCCCATGACAGCTTGCAGATGATGTCCATCTTCTATTTCTATCTCTTCCTCCTCTCCCTCATTTCCCTCTCTTTCTATCTCCTCTATGCCCCCTAAACTCCCCTCCTCCGCCCCCTCCTCACTGCACGCCTCCCCCCTGCTCTTTCTTGATCTGCCTCTTGCAGCTGAAGCAACACGCCTTGCTGTGGCTGGTCAAACGGAACCAAGTCAGGTGTTTCTGTGAGGTTTGGTCCCCTTCAACCAGCTACTGCGTCGTGAATTCAGTCAGCAGACACCGGCGTGGAATCAAAGACAAAGTGGCGTTGTGGTTGTAATTAATGCTGCACAGTCTGGAGGCGGTAGTCGACAGCAGATGGTTTATTTTCTTTAGTGCCATGGTGTTGGTTGTTTCCTGATAAAAAAATAAATATATATATATATATATTATTTTTTTTTAAAAAGCAAATAAAAGATTACTGACAAAACACAGTGGTGAATTTAAATGTCTGCATATTGTGTAATATTTTGTGCTGCAATTGTAAAGAACATATTCAAAGAGTCACATTTCCTATACTGGTGTATTTTAAATTAGATGAGTGTTGGCGACTGTTATGTTTTTGATTAGCTGTACAATTATACAAAATGAGTGACCTATTTTATATCCAATTATTATTCTGATAACTACAACACAGTGAGAAGTCATCAGTGACATTTAAAGGCAGGTGATACATTGTCATTGCACAAATAAAATCTCAATAAATGCACATAACCTGCTTCAGCAAAACACACCTCTGTGGCAAAAAAACATTTTTCCTTCCTTTTTTGACTGATGATTTGATGATAATTTGAATCTTTAATATTAATATGGATAAAATAACTCCCTGTTCAAAGAAGGTATGCATGCATTTTTTTACATGCACAGATTTGATATATTTGAGAAAAACAATAGCGTTTGTATTATTCAATTAAGTAAACAGGCAAAAAAAGTTTGATATAGGCCTATGTATCACTCTGAAATCTGAACTCTTCACTACGAATCAAAACATTTGCATGACAGCACACCTTCAGTCAGAACCATGATGGACTGAGGGTGTGCTGTCATGCAAATGTTTTGTTGTTTGTTGAGTTACTTGTTAAGTCCCATAAGTGAGGAAATCAAACAACATGCAGAAATAAAAAGTAGGATTTGCTTCATTGTCATACATGAATTAAACTGAATATCTGAGTCTGACACAGAGAATCCTGAGCCATGGACAGCACCCATGATTTCAACAGTGACAATAATTATGTTCAGCGTTGTGTTATTTACAGTAACATAACACAGGATTGTCCACGGTCTCCATATAGAGAAATTGTTCTGCAACTTGTCCCAGGGTTGATTCATGATTTTCTGAATTCCTTACATCCTACAAATGTAAATAAAAACAGACACCACCATAAACTGCAGCCTCTAAAATGACCATGAAGTTTAATGACCACCATGAATGTCGTATTAGACTGTGTTTTTGTCATTCCAATTTTAGAAATGCTGGTGTGTGTTGTAGAGGATTTTTTAAAAGTTACAAAAATCCAGTGATAACTAAGAATTATTATTAGTTTGTAGTTAGTAGTATATACCTCTATATGGGGATCAATAAAGGTAAATAATACATTATCTTATCTTATCTCAATGTATAGCTATGGAATTCAAGTATTAAGCATTGAAATAAATGCAAAGTAATGTATGTATGTAAAAGAGTAAAAAAGGTGGTCCGACACTGACAGACTGAGATGAAATATACTACAAAAGTGTTTCTTGTTACAAACAACTGTTTATGAAAGAAGAATTAATGATAAAGAATTAATTGAAATCTAGTTATTATAACAAATATCTGGACACAATTTGGAATAGTGGTGATGGCAGCGCACCGTTGCTCCACCAGGGGGCGGTATAAATATTTCCCTGCTGTAGTTCCTGCAGTAGCAGGGGAAGCGAAGCAGCAGCGTCGTAAACATGGCTGACGGTGGAGTGACAGGTGAGTTCGGGAGTGTGTAACAGCTGAGTTTTACTGCTCCTTCCCGTTACTTTGCCCCTTTCTACCGTGGGCGCGGAGACGTGATGCCTTTCGCTTCATAATTCTACTTTTGTGGTTTTGCAGTTTGGCTTCTGGCAGAGATACATTTCCACTTGCTAGCTGTGCTAACGTTAGCATCGCACGCCAGTCCCAGGGTACTATTGCGTGAGACTGTTGTAGTTTAACGGCAGACATGCTAATGTGTTAGCATATGTCCGAGTAGTTTCATTTGACGTGAACGTATGAACCTGTTCACACCGTGTCTGCGCTGTGAAGATGGTGTGAGCAAACCAGTTTGGTGACTGGTGTCGTCAGTGGGATGTTCAGTGTCACACAGTCAGTAACAGTGTCACCACCGCTGTAGAAGGAAGAGCTACATACATGTCAACATCACCTGTTCAATGAACAGAAGAGCGATGAACTGATGAGATCACATCATCACCACTTTGCTGTTTCCACAGATGGACCTGACAAGAACGATGACGTTGAACGAGCAAAGGTGAGTGCTCGTCTTTTATTGTATTTGTCATGATTCGTCTTATTAGGTTACACGTGTGGCCTAATTGTAATGTTTTCGTTTTTTACGTTGTCACTCGGCAGTGCGAAGGCAAAGAGATGACCAAGGAGGAGAAGCAGCGGCTGAGAAAAGAAAAGAAACAGCAGAAGAAAAGCAAAGAGAAAAAAGATGACGCGGCTTCACAGGAAAGCGAGAAAGGAAAAAAGTCGGACGGTAAATCTTCTCCAGCGTCGCAGCCTTTACCAAAACCCACGACACAGAAAGGTGCAGATGATGTGGGCGGGATACAGCGCCCTTTCTTTGGCCACTCATTAATGTTCTTTTTACTTTTGTTGACTAACAAATATGTAGGGCAACTAAAACAGGATACATATTATGCATCTAGCAGAGGAAATGTTCTTTCATGAATCTTAACCCAGCACCTCTGTCCGTGTCTCCTCTAGCTCCTTCAGCAGTGCCTGCCCCTGCACCGGTTCCCATGCCTGCCTCAGAAGCTCCTGCCCCGGCAGACAAGCCCGCTAAGAGCAAAGCTGAGCTGAAAGCTGAGAGGCGAGCCCGGCAAGAGGCCGACAGGGCGTCCAAACAGGGATCCAAGAAGGGAGAGGTGGGTCCGCAGGCTTCGGCAGGCAAACCCAAAGCTCCACCCAGTGAGCTGCAGCCAGGTACTGTGACGGCACCAACGGCGACCGTAACCGTTCATACAAGCTGAAAGTTTACTTTACATATTGAGGTAAAAGTCTCTTTATATGTACTTTCAGTGGTGAAGAGGCTCCCAGAACATATGCAAGTGGACAACCCAGATGTTTTGAAGAAACTGGCCAAGAAGTTAGAGAGACAACAGGTTGGCCATTTGGTGTTATTTCTAAAAAAATTATTTGTCTGATTCATGACAGCACGTCTTGACATGAACATCAGCTGCCAGCCACATGTTTTTGAATGCAAGTTCAAATTAAATATATATTCAAATCTAGCACCTTAAACTAGAAAATACAAAATGAGAAATAGATACAAATAAACTACATGTTTAAGAACACTTAGTATGGATGTTGTTCTCTTTTATCAGGCATATATATACTGCTTTCAGACATGCACGTTCAAGTCCGAACATTTTCCTGATCTTTTTTCCAAAGGGGCTGTATGTAAGAACCCAAATGTCTGCCATTGTTGCTCAGGACATTTTCTGAAAATGTTCCTGACAGCCACCTAGTAAAATTTCCGGAATATGTCAGAGCTTCACAGCAAGCGAGTTTTCCGTCTACCACTCTTCGCCTTAATGTTGAGGAAATTTTCCTCTTGTTGTGAAAGCATCTGACTCAGACTGTCTCTTGCTGAGTTGTTCATATGTAAACGGCGAACTCTGTTCATGTCTGAAAACAGCTATATTATGTCATTCACCGGAAACTCTAACCACTTATCATAACTGCATGTGCTTGTACCTAACATTTCTTTCAGACACCAGGGCACAATGCTGCTACAAAGGTCGAGGTCTGACTTTTTTTTAAAAATGTGTGCCATTTGACAATTGTCTCATTTTGTTTTGTTTGCTAAACTGCAACTGTTCCATCACCACTCAATTTACTGGAAAGTGACGAACTCGAACTCATTGTTCGGTCTGTTTGGACAGAGGTGGTTTATTCGTGTGACGAGTTTTTGTGCCAGAAGTTGGTTAGTTTTTTTTGTCATCTCTCCTACAACACTCGTCTGTTTGCTATGCAGGTCTTTGGTTGTCATCCACACTGATCTTCTGTTTGTTTTTGGAGTATTTACAGCTAAATTGTAGATGGTGAAAGTTAATATGTGAATAGAATTTCACTGTAACCTTTTAAATTTTGCCTCAGTAGTATCATTTGTGGTCCACTGAATTTTAAAAAATCTTTTTATTGAATTATGTCCAGGCTTTGCTGTGATTGTGTGTTAATCTTAATATTTCAACTTTAACCCCTGAACTGCTGGACACTGATGTCTTTGGATTGTAATCTGCTTGATTTTAGATCCCACTGCGATTAGACTACGGCTACAAAGTCAGTCTGTTTTCTCACCTTCACCAGTACAGTCGCAAAGCCCCTCTAACACAGCAACTCAGGTAAGTTGACTGTTTGATACATGTAGTAGTGTAGTTAACATATATTAGTAATCCTGTAAAAAAACTCACTATTGACTTGTTTTGTTTTTCTGCTGCAGCATTCCTTCCACGGTGATTCATCCTGCTATTGTACGACTGGGCCTCCAGTATTCACAGGGAATTGTGGCAGGATCCAACGCTCGCTCGGTCGCCCTGCTGCATGCCTTCAAACAGGTACACTCCCTCAGATCACACTTATTGCACCACTCATCTCTCAACACAAAAAGCATTAATTTGTTTCACTCTAAAATATTTGTTTTTGTATTTGACTCTATTTGTAATCCAGTTCATGAAAGTGCAAGATGTCAATATATTTTCAGCCATCAAATATTCTTTTCAAATGGAGTTTATATTATTATAAGCCATTTTGTTAGGCTTTTGTCATATGACTACACCTGTCAAGACTGAAATTTATGTTCTTAACTGTGAGCATGAAAGAATAACACACATCTGTACTGGATGCATCCAGCTTGTATTATTGCATGTCTATTGTGGACAGATTGAGAGTGAAGAAAGTCAAATACCTTCAAAAACATGAATAACTTGCATATGCACTGTTTTTATCCCCAGGTAATAAGTGACTATACTACGCCTCCAAATGAGGAGCTCTCTAGAGACTTGGTCAACAAGCTCAAACCTTATATCAGGTACAGACATTTTTTAAGGTGCACTGCTAAGAAATGTTTTTTTTCACCTCATACAGCAAATCAAGTACAACTAATTAAAACATGTCTCTGCATTTGTGACTAAAAAACTGTAACTCCTATTCTTCCTGCAGTTTTCTAAATCAGTGTCGCCCTCTGTCAGCCAGTATGGGTAACGCAATCAAATACATCAAGAAGGAGATCTCCAATATTCCTAGTCAATGCAAAGAAGAAGAGGTTATTATATTTTTTTTGGTTGTTGTTTTAGCTCACATCTTTCATATACATTGATTTTCAGTTTCCATCTCATCCACTGTTTCACATTCTCTCTCGTCTGTTCTCAGGCAAAGAGAAAACTGCTGAACTGTATCGAGTGCTACATTAATGAGAAGATCATTCTTGCTGCTAAAGCTATTGCCAAGTATTCCATAGAGAAGATCAGTGATGGAGACGTCATTCTCGTTTATGGATGGTAAGACTTGTTTAAAGCTGACCAAACAATAATATTTTATCATGTTATTAGAAGTATGCATGTATTTAAAATGACTGAACGTTTACTGAATGTATCCATACACTTTCCCGGTTGTTTATCTGACCTTCCTTTGACATTCTTGTCTTAACATCACCACATCACATTTGCAACTCACCACCCTCCGCTCAGCTCGTCACTGGTCAACCACATCCTGTGTGAGGCCTTCGAGAAAGCGATCAAGTTCCACGTGATCGTAGTGGACAGCAGGCCTCGGCTGGAGGGCAGGGAGGCCCTGAGGCGCCTGGTGCAGAGGGGCATCAGCTGCACCTACGTCCTTATCTCGGCTGTCTCTTACATCCTCCCAGAGGTAATCTTGAAGTCAATGCAGCATTAGTGTAGTTCTGTTACATCCCACTCCATGTATCCCCTCATCCTTTCCTACTGGTGTACAAACTATCGTCCGACCCATCCTGCTGATACGACATCCCGACTGTTCGTCAATGTTTTATGTTCTTGAGATGTCTTTGTTTGTTATTGTTGCTGTCGAATGATGTTTACGGTTTGTGGGGATGAACAAACTAAATAACTTACTAAATCCCTCAGAGTAGCCAAAGCACATTAAGCTTCTTTATTCTCTTTTAGGTGTCGAAGGTGTTCCTCGGTGCCCACGCTCTGCTGGCCAACGGCTACGTCATGTCTCGCGTGGGGACATCCCAGATAGCGCTGGTGGCCAAAGCCTTTAATGTGCCTGTGCTGGTGTGTTGCGAGACCTACAAGTTTTGTGACAGGGTGCAGACGGATTCCTTCGTCTCCAATGAACTTGGTACGGAAAGTATTCACTGATCTACTAGATTTGTGAAATTGTAACACAAATATCACCCTTTCAGTTCAAATGCTGCTTCTGTGGTCATATAAACTGATATCGGATATTTGAAGTGTCAGAATCACAACTTTATCGTCATCTGTCTTTTCCCAGATGACCCCGATGACCTCATTGTGACCCGTAAAGGAAAGACTCAGCTGGAGGACTGGCAGCAGGTGGACTCCCTCGGCCTGCTCAACCTGGTGTACGACGTGACGCCGCCTGATTTCGTGGACCTGGTCATCACGGATCTGGGAATGATCCCGTGCACCTCGGTCCCCGTGGTGCTGCGGGTCAAAAACGTGGACCAGTGATCGACCTCCGCCTCAGCGGTCGGAGCCAAGAGGCTGCGTCTGCAGTGTGTCGATGGGGGAAGTTGTGTGCATGAACGCCTGCACACAACACATGTTGTGCTTTTACCATGCAATAAATATATATCTGAAATGGCATAAGCTTTTTAAACTGAGTCCATGTGTGTTTTTGTGGTAGATCGCGGATAATAGATTTTTTTTCCCCCAAGGCTTTTTGGACAAGAAATTCAGTTGTGTCTTTTTGAATGTTGGGAGGGGGTTTACTAGATCCATATTATGAACTGTTACTCTACAACAGAACATCTAATTGCCGGTATTTAGAGCAGAACAATTCCACTGTGGTTGTCAACACGCTCCGGTTGTCAACCGCAGCGCGCAGTTTTAAATGAGCCCTAAATGGTTCCTTGTTTACAGTTGGAGCTGCAGAATCTCAAGAGTAACTTTATGGCTCTCATAAACTCTTCAGACTAGTTTTTAATGACTTGATCGATTGAAAAGGAAAAGAGAGAGAGAGCGTGAGTGAGACATACACCAGGCTTTTGGCAAAGGAACTCCGATGGTTCATCGTTAAATCCCCCTGGGGTCAACACACGATACTCATGCGCGTCAATTGTATTGGCACAATTTTTAAACCAAAAAGTAACATTTGTACCCAAGACTAGGGGCATCTCAAGAAAAAACGGCAATTTGCTATTTTGAAATCTTTATCAGAACCCTGAATGTCACTCAGACAAAGCATTGAAACTTCTCATTCATCAACATCAAGACACTGAACAAAGGATACAGTGACAAGTACAAGTTCTAGCAGATACTTGAGTGCAAGTGTCAAAACAAGGGTTGCCTTAACTCTAATACGAAAAAGCTCAACTTCCCTTGAAATTTTGATGGTTAACATGATTCATATGGTGAATCTGGCTTTTTTTCTGCCTCTTGAGTAAATCAACATGTTCAACATGCGACATACTGTCCCCTCATATATGCTTAAGGACGTGTAGTTCTATTTTGTAAAGTCAGTCAGCACATGTCTGAACGGTGAGCAACAAAACAACCGTAATACAACCTGGCCATAAATATCTTGTGTCAGTCAACTACAAAAAAAAACAACATTTCAAACTTGGGGAAACACCTTTGTCTAAAATTGCACAATTGAGTCAGTAGTAAAAATAAATTCCCTTAAATAAAACACAGCTGCCCCCAGAACGATTTAAAATAAAACATCTAAATGGGGTCACTTTGGACTTGGTGTCAGCATTTTCCCTTTTGAGAGCGGTCAGTTTCAGCTCAGTCGATCACTGCAGGTAGAAATAAAAAAAACACCAATAACAACAGACGACTGCAGTTCGGCCTCAGAGTGGTTTGACTTTACGTCTCTGCGTGACCCACAGCAGGAGAGAGAGCATGACTGTAGATGCCCCAAGAGGCGCAAACACCTCCAGAGCTGGGAACTCCCCCTATTGACAGTGGTAACAAATGAATAATTAAAAGTAATCAAAAGATTTAGCAGCACAAGTGTTTTTCAAGTAGATAATACTGTGAATGATTGAGATAAAGCTGCTCGACAAACTGACCTCTCGAAGACACTTGTATCCATGGTAGTTGTCAGCACAGCTGCACTGAAAGAAGCCGGGGCCATAGGGGGCACAGAGGGAGTTTTCCGGGCAGTTAATGGCTGGGGATTGTCAGTCATTATGACATGAACAGATGTCACATATCACCAAAAACCTTCTGCAAGTTTTAGATCTGTTTTTTTTTTCCTCCTTGTGTGTCACAGTGGAGGATTATGAGATGGGAACTTACACAGCTGCCCCGTCTGATTGCACGTGTTTTTCTGGCCTTCACAAAGACGATTTCCCTCTTTGACCTCCACCTTTGACCAAGACACGTTGCCTCCCGGACAAGCTATGTCTCCTGGCACGATCCTAAAGAGACACGCAGTTTGAGTTACAAAGAAGTAGAGCTAATTTCATACTCATTAGGACTTTATTTTACAAACTTCATTCTCATGAACAGCTGCTGTCAGTTCAGAGCTTGGAACAATATACTCACATGTAATTCAACTCCATAAATCCTTGAAATGCCGTGTCACTGAGGTTGACAATAGGATTAAGTGAGAGGTCTCTGCAAAATAAAAGTGAATAATGGGTTAAAATACTTTTAGAAAGCCGAAGACAAATAGATATTCTCTTAAGAGTGATGAGTGTCAGTCGTTGTCAGTAGGAAAGAGAAATAGAAACATTCTAAACGCCTGTTGTCTAAGACTCCTCTTATTAACACTGAGATTATTCTGAGGAATCCCTCACATGCGTGTAATACATTTTCCTGCGTGGCACAGTGCAGAAGTCTACAACAGTTTTTCACATGAAAAAGGCTCATTTGATACATAATTAACACGTAGAGTAGTGATCAACATACCAGTGCCTTAAAACATAACCCCCACAGTCATGGAGAAGGCATCCAGAAAGGGTGTCCCATTGTTTTGTGTGCATGTTGAGTGAACAAGTGTGAAACTGTATTTACTGTACGTACATCATTAACGCTGTTGATGCCTCATGAAGATCCTCTACGTGAGTCAGCGAACAGTTAGATAGATCCAACCTAACACAAACACAAAACACCATGTTGAAACATTAAAAATACAAAAACAATACTTGCAGAGGCCTGTGTGTTAGAATTGGGGTCAAACAGGGTCAAAGGTTACATCACAGGCACTGGCCGCCTAGAATACACAGTGGAGACATCTGTTTACACACAGTTTGATGACCAAGCAGGAAAAAGGTCATACATTAATTGCTCATACTGACCATCAACTAAAAGGAATGATAAACCAGGTTCACATTCTCAAATGATAAAAGCAATATAGTCGTAGCAAAGCAACAAGTCGTTGGCTGTCAAATGAGGTTACACTATTGTGTCTGTACTCATAGTGATAGTTATGAGTTTGCTTAAAACTTTAAACAACAATTCCTAATTGTTATACTGACAAAGACAAACAAAAAAATATGCACAAGGACAGCAAGAAATTTATATAAAGATAAAAATAATTAAATAAATAATGAATAAATACTGAAAAAAATCGACAAAAATAATTTCTTTCTTAATTAACTTCATTATATTGTTTTAGTTTTTCTAAATAATTTGTTTATTTACCTTCTTTCCTGTAACTCATATAATACATGTATATACCCTGTTACACTGCACATATTTTGCTTAAATTGTATAAATTATCATTACTATTTATTTCAATGTGTTGTTTGTTGTTTGTCTGTTTATGTTGCACTTATTTATTACTTTTTTAAACTGATGTTTCTAATATCTAATTTGCTGCTGTAACATAGCAAATGTCCCCGTTGTGGGACTAATAAAGGATTATCTTATTTTGTCTTATCTTATCAATACTGGTTTTCTGTACATCATTTGTAAACCTTCACCTCACCTTCTCAACAACGGGCCACTTACAACTTTGTATAATTACATATGGTGTCTATATTTCCAATAGACAGTGAAGGCAACATTAAAAGTCTTACCCGATGATGCGTTCAGGGTCGGTTGTGTTGTCGTTGCTCAGGCAGCAGCGTCCCTCTATCCGTCCAGCGGACACGGAGCAGAACTGGCCCACCGCGGTGCCGTTCAGGACAGGCCCGCTGCAGAGTTTACATACCTGCGATTACAAAAATCACTAAATAAGGTTGTACACAACAACATTCGCACTCACTGCACAGCCACCAAAACAATGTTGTTTTTCAGCGATGTGTCCGTAGACACTATCGTGTGTTCGTCACAATAAAGACCACCGACTATACTCTGACAAATCCCCAGTCTTACCTGCAGCCCAGTCCGCTGACAACTCGCGTAAAGACACGAATTAAAGATCAAAATAAGCACCACAGGTTTCAGCTGGCTGCACCCAGCTTTCATTTTCATCGACTGAAGTCATATGATCGCAGTGTGGCGGACACGTGACCGGAAGCTGGTCCAACACTTCATCCAGGAGTCTAGGTTGCGCTGCGATTACGCATACACTAAACTATGGAGGATTTAGACTGCTATTATTTGCGTCTGTCGTGAATATAAAAATACAATAGCGAGGGAACACACGACGCAAGCATCTTGCTCATTTACCCGTGCGGAAAGTGTGATAGCATGCTGAAATATTAAATTCTGAATAAAAGAGCATTTGGTTTAATTTATTACTTCAATGCAAGCAGTTCAAAATCATTTATGTAAATCGTATTAATTCTACACTACATGTTGTGCAACAGATCCCATAAGTCCGAGCTGACTGCCATTATAAACACCTCTATTTATTTTAATTTCCAAAATTGTTGACAGAATTTACACGCATTTCTTTTTTCCGGACTAATGAATTTTGACTGCGCTTTCACTGTCACCTCGGGTTGCACCAAATTGAGCGGGGAGTTGGAGTTGGTGGATTTCTACGATATTCAAAATACAAAAGAAACAATTTCGTGGCGCATTCACAAAATTGTATTACACTCCTATATATATATCTACGTGTAAAATAAGCGGCATGAATTTTGCCAGCGCTGTGTCATTTCCATCCCACCCGTAAACATCTGTGCCCCCCCCCCCCGGTCGAAGACGAGATGGTTCGGTCCAGAGGAATTGTTGCAATGCCTCTTGATGGGCCACCAGATACACCGAGCACAGGATGGCTCGACTCCGCCGCCACATCGACCGCATCCGCGTTTGTCTGTGACACACATATCTCCGTGTTTATCTCACTGTGTTCTCCGTCGAGTTTTCGCCAGCACATGTAGGAGACAGATACAAGCAACAAGTGTAACCGCCCCCCCCCCCCCCCTCCCTCATATGTCGGAAGGCTTGTCGTCCCTGCGGCTCTACGGCGCGCGGTGCGGGGGTTGTCTGCAGGAGCCGACTGCACCTCTTCTCCCCAACTTCGTCTGGTTCGCGCCAGTGGAACCGAGTTCCGTGTGAATCTCTGACAGTGAGTGTTTTGGTTGTGCTTGTTTTAAAGTTGTCACCAACTACTGTAAAAGTAGCCGGAGGGGAAGAAGAGGAAGGAGAAAGCCGAGGGGACGAGTCAACTCCAGCTCTGAAGGTGTAATCACTTCACACTTTGCCAACATGGCTGCTGCCGCCGCCGCCGCGCGGACGACGGGGAGGAAAGTTCAACACTGACGTGGGAGAAGTTGTTTGGTTTTTTCATGCGATCGCCAGCTTGTTTGTGATAGTCAAAGTGGTCCGCAGCCTCGCCCCCCCCCCGGACTCACGACCCAGTGGATGAACCGCGTTGAGCCTCCTCCTCCTCCGTAGTCGACCACCGACCGTCACTGCAGCAGTGTGGACTTCGTGGGGTGAAACATCTTCTTCCTCTTCTTCTTCTTCTTCTTCTTCTTCTCCTCCATCGCGAAGAAGCTGCCGAGGCGTTCGAGGACTTGTCGTCTGGCTGCGGGAGGCTGAGAGAAAACATTAAAGATGCATTTCTCCATACCCGAAACTGAGGTTCGTTCGGGAGAAAATGGATCAACCTTTGTGGTGAGCACGATCATCTGCGTTGTGTTTGTTGTTGTTGTTGTTGTTGTTGTTTACCCGCTTTCGACTCGTGTTAAAAACGCAGGGTTCCAGTTCCGGGGGGCTAGTGTCAACGCAGCACGAGTTTGTTTCTGTGTTTACTGTTAGGAACGGTCCAAGCAGATCCTTTATGACAGTGAACGCAGCACGAACAAGTGATGTATCAGCGCACGCAGAAAATAACAATCAGCTTTATCTTCAAAATGCTGATTCGTGTCACATACATTTAATACGGTTACATAGTCTAGGTAAGTGACTTCGATTTTCATGATAACATCAAAACATAATTCAGTTAAGTGAAAGTGCTAGTTGTTTTTTTCTTCAAGTGAATATGACAAGCTATGGACTCACTATAATGATGTGATGTATCTACCAACATCACCCCCCCCCCCTTGCCTCCATCACGATTTCAACATGTATCTGACATTGACTTATATATCTAACATTGTACATGTGGCCTGCTGTATGTCTCAAACTGTCATGTCATGTGACTTGTCAAAGCGATCAGAGGGGACTTGAGTGTGGCCCGGTCTCTGATGCCTCACCTTGGGCACAACAGAGTCCCCTTTGTCTGAAGGATTTGTGTCCGCACCTCAGGTTCGCCTTCGTGATTTTGCGATCCTTCTTGTCATGTACTGTAGAGAAGAAAAAAATATGCAGCCAACTTTGCGCAGGCTATAATGGTGTGTTTACTCTCTGTCAATCTATTCTGTTTCTTGTTGTCTTTAAAAGTTGCCTCGCAGCCAATGTAGAGCACTTTGAATTGCAACTGCATTGTGTTGGGAAGTTGCTAGAGC
This sequence comes from Scophthalmus maximus, assembly GCF_022379125.1. Taxonomy (NCBI): domain Eukaryota; kingdom Metazoa; phylum Chordata; class Actinopteri; order Pleuronectiformes; family Scophthalmidae; genus Scophthalmus; species Scophthalmus maximus. The sequence continues at coordinate 10,700,477 of NC_061532.1, read as the reverse complement.
TCGCGTTGACTTGACACAGTGGCAGACGTTCACTGTGGTGTCAAGAGGGATATGATTCACGGGGGTTGGTCAAGGACAGCCGGCGTGAACTAGCATCGTAGATATAAACCATTTGAAGCTTGTGTGGATGTGATTTCCTCATAAACCATGAACATGAGCCAAAGACAAAGTCAGGATATGTGTGTGCTAATGTTTGACTGATGATTTAGACAACAATTATACAACAGCGCTGGTGTGAATTTGTCCTTTAACATGTCTAAACTTTCCATGAACAGAAGTCATCATGTAGCGAGGGACTGGCTCTGGCTCAGGTTTAATTCTTGTCACTTTGGAATCTGATATGAACCAACACCACAACAACAACCATTGTAGTATAGAATATTATATCTATTGTCTTTGTTTGGAAAAAACAACAACTTTTGGTATCAGATGCTCTCTAGAAGATCACAGTTACTCTCACACATTCATCAGATGCTTTGAAATAACATCTGGTTTCCATGTGAAATCCCATTGGCTTTTCTCTCAATGTCACACACTCAAGAAATGAGTGTTTTGCATCTTGACTCCATGTGCCTCATGGCTGGGGGGGGGGGGAGTATTTGAATACGTGCTCATTGTCACTGTTGCACAATCATGTTCAAAATGAGCTTTGGACACGAACTCACGAATACTTTGACTGGAGAAGTGGTGGAATGTTAGCCTATTATCCGCTATCAGCAGCCTATCCGTTATTTCCCTTCCACATTGTTCCGTAAACGCCCTCCTGTTGCTGCTGGAAGTCAGTGTGTGTCTGATCTTAGTATTTCATGTGCCACCTCTACCTGGCTGAGCACTTTTTCTTTTTTATCCTGTGCTGCATTGGCAACTTTAAAGCGATGGCTTTTCACCTCTCTCAGCTGGCAGTCCTGTGACTGTCATCGTGACCTTCCTGTTACCAGCCCTCAGGAAGGGACTTTGCTTGATTATAATGCTGAGAAATGTGTTGTGTACCTTGGAACCAGTAGGCCACAGAAATCTGCCGAGTTTGCACAGGGCCTTTTAGAATAACAAAGGGCTGCAGTTTTTTTTGTTTTTGTTTTGTTTTTTTAAATATGGAGCTGCTCCTGTGCAAGCACAGATGAATCTTTATTTTTGAGTGTCAACAACTTCCTGTCTTTTAAGTAAACTTGCCTTATCTTCCTCTGGTTCACATGGTGTTTACTGTACGTGTTTGTGAGTGTGTAAAAGAGAGATAGGCCGCGGTGCCACTGTAAGTGATGGTCACTCATTTACTTTGGGTGAGGAACATATTAGGACTTTTCTTTATGGTTTTGGAACCTGTGAGAGTCATTTGGTAGTGAGAAATATTTCAATAATTACATTTTTAATTTTGTCTAGCAAAAAACGGATAGATTCCTAGGATTCCTCACATGCACCACATGTGAAAAGAAGTTGGCTGCAGGGCTGCTGGAAATTGGCAGTGATGAAAAGAGTAACATCTGCCCACTGACCCCGAACTACAACTTTATTTAAAAAGACAGTTACTGCAAGTCGCCAAGTTTTGATCACAGTCACATCGTTGATTGGTCCAAAACATAAGCAATGTTTTTATCCCCGTATGGTCTTCAGGTCGCAAACATTTTGACAATGATTTGACGTTACTTGTAAATCTTCCATCGAGTCAAATGTGTCTGACCTGACGAACATCTGATTGGGACCAAATTAAACCGTCATGGTTTAGAGTTCAACAACAGATCATAGATTATGTTCCCAGTAAGTCATGCACCCTGTTAAACTGTTCCTGAGTTTAACTGATAGTAATTCACCAAAAAATGTGGGTAATTTCATTTTGCGTTATCAAACGGAGCCCAGACATTCTGCATACCGATTCTTCCTTCCTGCCTAGATAACTGCCTACATGCACATTTTCAGTTCATCCATTGGCCTTCATCCAAACCTTTCTAGCCTTCCTCTTTCACTCTACATGTTTTGATTTTATTGTTTGTTTTACCTTTGCTATTTTTGTTTTCCTATTCAGATGGCTTGTGCAACTCTACATTGTGGTCAGGAGTCTTTGTCTTTTGGTTTGGCTGAAGTCTTTAACGTGTTAAATATTAATATTCATTGAAAAAACACGGGGGAGGAGATTAAAGCACTGACAGTTAGTGCCATGACACCCAAACAGGAAATGTCCTCCAAAAATGTACAGATTGCACTTCTTCTCATCCCTGGTCAAAGCTGTATTGCACCACAATGGATACTGACACATTTCTCAGCAGCCTTTTATTTAAAAAAATCACCAACAAAACTTTTTTAGGTACTCGTCCCTATCATCCCATATCTTCATATGTCGTGTAATTGTTTTTTCAGGAATTGGTAGCCACCCACTGGTTGTTTTTAATCACAACATGACCCAAGCCATTAGCAGAGTTCTTGTCTGTGCTGGAAAAGTTTCGGTGTCATGTTGTTGAGCCATTTTTCCTCCTTAAAACAAATGAAGGCAGTTTTATTGTTTAGAGTGGCAGGATTGAAACAGACTTGTGGTATGTTGTGAAAAACTCTGTGTTCTTTTACAGTTCAAGGGGTGTTTGAGTTTTGTTAGTAAGCCTGTAGTTGTGTAAACTTAAGTGTTTCTTTTTCCACTGATGGCATAACTGAAGTATCACTTTGTTATTCATGTGGTTTAGTATCATTCCCAACTCTTAATAAGACGTCTGACATGAAAAATATAAAATTAACTTTCTGCGATAAACTCCAAACGTGTCTGCAAGCTGATATTTGGATTGCCAATTCCAAACGGTGGCTTTTTGGAGGAGTATCCAGTGGAAGCTCCTGTAAAAACAAACAAAGGGTTTCTCAGAGAAGGGATTAATGATTCCCCATGTGATTATTATTATTATTTTTTTAACTTTTGTTTTTGTTATCTTCTGAATAAGGCAAGGGGCCTCGGTTGTGCTGCAGGTTTTTGAGTGGATGGTGTATTGTATTTTGACATTTTCATATCTGCGAAGTTGTTTTAGATGGATTGCGACGGGCATTTAAAGTTCTGTCTCAGCAGACTGTCAGACCTTGACATCCTCACATTTTAATTGCTTCCCACTGTTTCACACAGGCCTACAACATCCATGTCAACGGGGTCCTGCACTGTCGGGTACGCTACAGTCAGCTTCTCGGCCTCCATGAACAGGTAAGGATCAACTAGCAATGACAACGTATACCCATTGCTGTCAGTGTGCGTTAGACGTGAAGAGGACCGAACGCTGTCCAAATACCACCCCATCCACCCAGCGTGCCCTTTCCCTCGTCTTTGTGTCATGCAGTCGATAAGCCAGCCTCCCGTCACTTTGAGTCACGGCCATCATGGCTTGAAGTCTAGTGCTGTTGTCCCTCCCAGAGTTCAAACCATGACATATAACCGGGCAGTATTTTTTTGGTTTAGAGGTTGTAGGGGGGTGGGCGGCATGGAAGGAATGTTCTTGGCCTTCCTTTCTTTTCACCTGCTGGGAAAAAAGGAACTTAATCTGAAAAAGAAATGTTGTTGGACGGTGTTCAGTTGCCTGGTCTGAAGCAATTTCGCTCCCTGCCTCAGCGAAACATTACACAGAGCCAGAGCTGGTTGTTATAGCTGCTATTAAGCATCTACTTGATTTTTTTGTAGTGCAGTGGTTGAAAATAAACATAGTCTTCAAATTGCTTATCTGCTATGTGCTAAATGTTATGTTGAGGTACATGCCTTTTTAATATATATTTAATTTTTATTTGTTTGACCTCCTGTGAGCGCTGAGTTGTAAAAATGTTCGCCACAGCAGGAAAAACCCTATAGAAATGCCAGGTTGTCCCGTTTTTACACATTAATAAGTAAGCAGGCGAGGGCTGAACTTCACTCTCTCCATCCTCAAGTCTGCGTTATGCGGTCTCGACAGTTGCCGTTGCCTGGCAACAGGGTGTGGGGAAGACACACTCGAATCCTCAAGCAGCCAACCCAAAGGGGCTTCCTGTGGCGGACGCATGACCCCAAAACATTCTGGTGATTGCGGTGCTCACACTCTTGAGAACATTTGAGTGTTGAAAGCCTCCCTTGGTTTCTCTTCTGTACAGATTTGTAACAAGCTGCTGCTGCGTGAGCTCAGATTCATTGCAGATGTAGCAGACTGTAACCTGTGCTCAGTGTCTGCTCAGGGAGCTGATTTGTATGTGTAGCCAGTGCTGCCTCTGGCGTACTGAAAATACCAAAGGGCAGTAGGTTGAGGTGAAAATCACCTCTCTTCCTCTGGTGCCCACTGTGGCCTGCCTCCGTCGTACCATATGTGCAGGAACTGGTTGTTTTAACAAAGAGAAAAATTCCATGAATTCCTAATGATGAGTGTGATGTACAGCGTTTGCCCCCCAGCAAGATACAGGCTATAAAGAAACTAAATAGGATGTTGATTCTAGATTTGTGAGGTCCTGCTCAGTTCAAAGCTACCGGCTTTTAGATGGTTTCAAAATTGGAAGAAATGAGTCAAGAAGCTGGAAGACAAAGTAAACTTGGAATGACTAGACACTCAGGCTTCCAGATGTCTGTGTGTGTGTGCGTGTGTTATGCACGGAAACTTCACCAGCTACTGGTTCAAACAGGGCTTAAAATAAACCTGTGATTCATCTCAAAAAGCATGAATGTACCTCTCAGAAAAGTAAACCCATGACTCTTTAATTCAGGAGACTGCCACTCTAATAGGTTTAATCATATAAACCCACATATCAGCTTTTACAGATTTTCAGAGTTTAATTTGAAAAACAATGAATTTAGCCACCTGACTCTTCTCAGATACTGTCAGGAGCAGAACAATACAGGTTGTATAGCCCTCAATACTGTGACCTTGGTTCTCAACTTGTGTTTTGCACTAACAGATAAAGAAAGAATATGGAAGCAATGTGGTGCCTGCCTTCCCCCCAAAGAAGATCTTCACACTGACTCCTGCTGAGGTGGAACAGAGACGGGAACAGCTGGAGAAATACATGCAGGCTGGTAAGTTACTCATGCCGATAGGACTTTTTCATGCCTCGTATTGCATTTCACCTAATTCCTGGCTGAATTTAAATTCCAGCTACAATGTGGTGGGTTTTTTTTTGTGTCTGTGTTTAAATGAGACACAATCCTTCTTTGTTTTGGGGGTTCACATATCCCTACAATTTCCTCGAAACGTTTGCTTCTCCACAACAATCACAAGTATGACTTGGCTCCGTGTCTGTGGGGAATCTCGCCGTACACTGGTCTTCTCATGCCACATAAAAGCACAAAAGTGTTTCATGAAAGAAATTATGATCTGAGCACAGAGTCAGCCAGGACACTGAGCCAAAGCCTCGCTAGATGGAGTTATGCTGACACACCTGAGAGAAGAAAAAAAAAGATCCCTTAGATTTTCAAACCTGGAAGGGTTTTAAAAGTTTTATGGGTTTGGGATCATCTAGCAATGTGCACTTCGTCCAGGCAAGCTTAACTTTTCTCTTAGTGAAAAACAGAATGTCATAAACAAGGATGTTTATTTTTGTTGCATTTAAAGCAGCAGTGAAGAGAGAGAGAGAGAGATATATATATATATATATATATATATATATATATATATATATATATATATATATAGTAAATATGCCTCATGACAGTTTTTTAAGGCTTATTTTTCAAACCTTATATCATGATAAAGAAACCAACTAGTTTCATAGGCCAGTTGGGGAGGTTTTCAACATATTGTCAAGATTTTATAAACAGGTCGTTGTTGAGCTTTCTGCATATACACACACACACACACACACACACACACACACACACACAAATAAGTGGAACTGGCAGCATTGCAGAGGGTTTGTTTTAATCCTCAAGCACTGGCAGTTACAGCAGAACAAGGAAGCGTTGTTTCGAGTGTGTATTTGCTCATAGTCTGGGAGCATACGCACACACACACACGGTGTTCTTGGCTACAAGTTCGTTTGGTTACATCATGACTTTCTGCATAGTTATGGAAAAAAGAACTGCCACAAATACAATCTGCTCTGACGCAGATGGCTCACACGACTTTCACAGTTGGTCAAAGGGGTTAGACTAATTTTTAAAAAGGACAATGGAGTGCAGGCTGAAACACACACACACACACCCACACACACACACGTGCACAGTCAACTTGTGGTCATACAGGCGTATCAAGCAGATAATTAAAATGCACTGCTCTGCAACTCAATAGAAAACATAATGCATGAACAAAAGAGAGTTGTTTGTAGTCTCTTTTATTTAACAGATCTGGGAACTACATTATGTTGACACTGTTTTTTGATCCTGTGCCAGATAAGTTGCTGCAGGTTTTACTGACCTCCCTTCATAAACAGTTTTGCCTGATAAGCTGAATTGCCCTGACAAATGTCTTGGCCGGTCAAACCCATTTCACAGGAAGCAAAAGCAAATGGCATGATAAGTGGAACATTTTTGAAGAATTGGGAAATTGCTCCGCCCAAGGAGGTTTCTGTTAACATAACATCCACTCAAAAAAAACCCCTCAACTAATTGCTGAGTTATCAAATTCAAAACAAACATATCTCTATCTCTAACTTCCGCTGCTGCTTTCTCTGACCTGTCAACTGATTTTGTAATCCGGTGGCATTTTTTTTCTAATTTCCTGTTGATTTCTTTTTTCTTTTTTTCTTTTTTACAGTACGTCAGGATCCCTTGCTCGGAGCCAGTGAGATGTTCAACAGCTTCCTAAGGAAAGCACAACAGGTTGGTGGCTTATTGTGTCTGACCTGCATCCGGCCGTTGTCTGTTGGTCAACAGGCCTGTGAGGAGGCAGGGCGTGCTCCTTGAACCAAAAAGCTGATGCAGTGATTTCTGCCCAGCTAGTAATTACTTTTGGCATCGTGGTGTAGTGAGGTAGCCGTACTATTCTCAACGCGTGTTGCAGTTTGTTGCACCTAATCTTGGATTGTGTCGTCTCTACTTTTTTTCCCCGACCTGTCAGATTAGGTTTTTGTGTGCATACAGAAATCTGTGAAAATATTACATCAGACAGAAAACTGAGGGGCAAATCCACCCTTTTTGCCAGATACAGTGATATAGTTTCATGGTGTGTGGGCGCTGAATCCTTGTGAACCATTATATCGTGAACAAAAAAAAAAGGAAAAGTGAGCCACCTAATGATTCATCCCCACGACATTTGCCAAAAAGCTCTTTCTGCAGACCTAATGCAAGTGAAGTATATGCTGCAGTTGACGGTGCTGTAATAACACAAGCCCATGGTGTGTCGTGATGAATCAGAAAGGAGTAAGTCAATTACTTATCCAGATACCGGGGGTTGATTCGTCATCATTCAAGCTGGGACCTGTGTTGCCAGGAAGGCTGAAAATCCAATAACCTTCACGGACAGACTCATCCGTCTGCAGCCACGTCACACCCATTCTGCTTCTCCTTCTCCGTCTTCCTCTTTCATAAGGCTGTGTGTTTGTCTCCCACCGCCCCCCCCCACAGCCCCTTACAATGTGCACTGCGAGGATAGCAGGTTCAGAAAAGTAGATGAGTTACCACCAAGCGTTGTCATTTCATCTGCACCTTTAGTGGCAGGGACGTACTTGGAGAGACCCCCCTCCCGCTGAGGAAACAGGGAAGATAAGAGATGATGTAGCAGAGGTGGTGATAGACTGCCTAAGGATAGGATAGGTTCAGTTGAGGCCTGATCAGAAAAACAAACACAGCAGCACTTAATGAATGCAGCTCCTTTTAATTTCTGTGCGAACTGTAAAATAAACGCATGGGACTAATGCTGCAATATTTAGTATATTAATTAGCTGATTTTCAGAAAATTAATCTGCAACTAATTTGTCAATTGAATAATCGTTTTTTTAAGTCAAAAATTCTTTGTCAAAAGTTTCTTGTCCCAGCACCTAAATGTGAATATTTTCTCTTTTTCCTATTTTTCTATGACACTTGAGTGAATATATTTGGGTTTTGGACTGTTAGTGGGACAAGACATCACTTTGGGCTCTGAGAAACTGGATCACCACCTTTCCTGACACTGTATAAGGTGATAAATCGGAGACTTCGCCGTGTGGACTTCAAGTTGGACAAGTTGAATATAGAAGTTGTAATTGCAGATGGCTAAAACATTGATACGGCCTCAGTGTCTGCCTTGTCAGACCTGTTGGCTGCATAAAAATAATCCTCACTAAGTAGCCAAGTGTTTGTTTTTGTAACTCCCCCATCTGGCTCAAATCGTAAGTATTTTACTTGTGTTGCTCAAATAGAATTGACCTTCCCAGGCCATATTTATTGTTTAACATTTGAACACGTGGATAAACTTGAAATGATGCAGCTGCATTCATTTTTTATTTTAGTGGCAAAAAACCAAAACACTTGTGACACAGTGTAAATGTTTGATGGTAGCTTGTATGGCTTGTTTTTGCCACCCATGTGACTTTTGCTCTGTCATTGACTGATAGGAATGAAAACATGTATCTTGTTATACTCCGTGTCCTTCCACAGGAGACGCAGCAGATTCCCACAGAAGACGTTTCTCTAGATATCTGCCTCTCCAACGGTCAGAAGGTCACGGTCAACATTCTGACCTCCGATCAGACGGAGGATGTCCTTGATGTAAGTGTCGGGAGTAATTGTTCTGTTAAAGAGCACATATACACACCGTTTTCACCCAGTCGCCAACTCTATACTTGTTATAGTAAAATTCTTCATTTGACGAATATTGAGTCAGATTACAAATTAATAATCCTCATTAATAGGACATCATATTATGATAACATTTACAGCTGGAAGTTGTTTGATGCAGTGTGAATAATTCTGCAAGATGTCTTGATAAGTTTAACCATCATCTGAGGCCTTGAAGGGGTTTTTACTGTTATCAACCTCTGCAGTTTTTGTGTCTGTTTAACTGGAAGCATTTGATCTCTGCTGTTTATAGCATTGCTGACACATTTTTGCTCACATTTGTAGCAATTGTGTCACAGGACATTAAAACCAGGTCAAAGAAGAATGAGAAGAAGCGATAAGTTGATGTTTTTTGTCCGCGTTGTCACAGAGGAAAAGGTATCCTTCTATGTAAGAATGCAAGGTGATGATGGAAAATTTAGAAGAAGGCATTAATAATCTCTCTCTCTCTCTCTCTCTCTCTGGTCTCTCTGCAGGCTGTTGCAACAAAGCTGGACCTCCCAGACGACCTTGTTGGTTATTTCAGCCTCTTCCTCATTCGTGACGGTGTGGATGGAGGTTTAACATGTGAGTTTCAACATCAGACCTTAAAAATAATCAAGGGTTGTAGTGAAAAAAAATTTGGTAATCATTTAAAATTTGAATTTTTCTCTATTAGTATTACTTTTAAAAAGTATTCTACATATAATGTCCTTAAAGTTAAAACTAGTTAATCCATTTTAAGAGCTGCAGCTTTTAAAGAAAAAGAAGAAAAAAAAATGCTAATGCTGAAAACCATCAAATGACTGATGTTGTTGATTAAAGCAGACCAAAAGTTCAGTACACTTTGTTCTTCGATAAAGGAGTTTACATTTACATTCTTTTATCAGGTCAGCCAGGGAGCATTCTCAGAAGAAGCACACACACACACACACACACACACACACACACACACACACACACACACACAGACCTTGGAGAATTTACTCTAACAAATGGAGAAACTAGGAAAATAGGATTTGGGATTAAAGGCTAAAACTTGTGTTAAGCTTCGCTTTAGAATAATTTTGTGATAAACCAAAGGAAGTTATGCACTGCAGTCATGCTCCTGATTTTAGTTTTTTTTTTTTACTCCAAATCTCCCACAATGAAGTGTCGAGAACTCACATCATCTGTCTTGCTGTTTGGAGATATACTGCAATTTGATTAAAAAAAAAGAAGAACTGCATCTTCCCCCTGAGAAGGTGGAGCTGTTATTTGCTCGGAAGCAGAGTGAGAGTCGGACTCGACGCGTTTGTTGACTGGCCCATGTAGAACATGTGTGCAGTGTTTAGAGCGTCCACACCAGGCCGTGTGCAGTGAGTTCAGGTTGAGTATGTACATTGTTGTGTGTTGAAGTTCTGATATCCTACACGCACACTAGCTTAAACTCCATGCAGATGGATGGCATACTGTAAAAATATGTTATTTTTTGGATTGGGTAAATATGATGCAAATATGTCTACGGTCAGAGAAGCTGCCATGCATCACTTAAACCATTTAATCAAACTGCTGCAAATGTGGTTGGGATTCAACATAACTCTATATTAGTAGGATATTTTTTAATTGTTCGAAATTCACTTAAATGTTCAATTCCTATCATTGTGTTAACATCATTTTCTATGATCCCTCACTTGATTGTGTGCAGATACAGAATAACTGTATCCCCATGGTCAAGCTGAAAACCATGCCAGGTGAACTTGGAAGAATCTTCAAATATTGGAGTTATGTTGTGTATTCCTGGCACAGTTTAAATCCGACAGTCTGACTGGTATGAAAGAGAAGGGCTGTGTGTTAAATATAACTCAACTACTAGAATAAATGCGACGCGGCAGGCTGTGGATCAAACGGAACTGGTGGTGGTGGGAGTATTGACATAACATGATGGCTAGAAGAACTCAATTCCTCACTGACAGGCAGCAAGTTTCCCAGAAACGAAAGTGTGTGTGTGTGTGTGTGTGTGTGTGTGTGTGTGTGTGTGTGTGTGTGTGTGTGTGTGTGTGTGTGTGTGTGTGTGTGTGTGTGTGTGTGTGTGTGTGTGTGTGTGTGTGTGTGTGTGTGTGTGTGTGTGTGTGTGTGTGTGTGTGTGTGTGAATCAATATATGCTGGAAAAATATGCAAAGACGTGTCAAGAGGACCAGTGTGTGGCTTGATACAGTGGTGTTGTTGCTTTTCTTTTTGTTGTGTAGTTTCCCATCCACAATTTATTTTTTTCCCAAGAAATGTTTTCGAACATTTTAGGCATTCAGTTTGTATGTCTTATTTTTATTTTTGCAAAGTAGCCAGCAGTGTTTCTGCTACATGTACATGGCATCTCTACCCATAACAAGAGCGTGAACAAAATTCTACCAGCCTAATGGCAAACTGAAGCGCTCTTCAGTCATTGGACATGTAGTGTATTGAGAAAACCCAGCAGCAACATGCACCTGAGAGATTTCCTTTACTCTCCTTAGGGAACAGGCAGGGATGAAAACAGCTGCAGATTATGGACACACACACAAGCAAACACAAACAAACACAAACAAACAAACAAACACACACACACACACACACACACACGCACACACACACACACACACACACACACACACACACACACACACACACAGACAGTGTTACTCTGCTGGGACCTGTCCAGATGGAATCTTCCCATCAAACCTGATTGTTTATTGTTGGCATCATTATCCAAACGTCCTTGGGACTTTAGCTGCACTTGTTCCTTACTCTCTCTCTCTCTTTCTTTGTGTATGTTTTCCTGTGTCTCCCTCTCAGTTGTAAGGAAGCTGCAGGAGTTCGAGCTGCCCTACGTATCCATCACCAGCTTGCGGAGCTCTGAATTTCACATACTCCTACGGAAAAGGTACCCACCACCACCCGCTCACATCAGGACTTTCAGGAATTGCATTCTCTCCTCCACGTCTACTGCAGTCATAGCTCCGATACACCTTTCCGAGTAATCGTGTTCTTAATCATCTCATCCTGCAATGAAGTGAGGTCGGAGGTTTCAGTTTTTAGTTCGCTGTACACACAGTACTGTACATAAATGGTGAGGCACTCAGTTCTCTTGTTTCGTTCTGTTTGGTTTCCCATTTTCATTCCTTATCTGCAGTAAAGCACTTGTTCTTAATGTGTGAGAACAGCGGTTTGTCTAACGACAGGCGTCTTGTCCAGCATCACCATCTTCTACAACATGACAGTTAATCTGGACAAGAGTCCTGAGTCATTTGTCAGGAGAGTAGTTACCGTGAGCAGACACACGGTGCATCCGACAGTCGGGGATTAGACAGGGTCATAATTCTGACATCGCTGCTGAATGGAGCTGGACATTAAAATGTATTTTAAAGTACTTTAAACTATGAATCCCTCTCCTCTATAAAGGTATAATAACAATCATCAACAACCATAGGCGTCCAAGCAGAAGTTAAATTACGCAATCAGCCGACAGTGGAGTATTTTAAGATTGAAGGAGGAAACTACCCACCCTGTTTGAAAAAAACAAACCCTTTCTTTTTTTACACTTCAGCATTAAGCAATAACCAACAGTTCATCTTAAACTTTATGCCCCTCTAACAGCAGAGCTAACGTGATGTATTGTTTTACAATACTTCCTTTGGTTTTACAGAAAATCCTCTGGCTCTCGTCAGTTTATGTTTATTTGATCTTTTCTGAAAACAGTTGAACAGTGTAGCTTTGTCTGCTCGGGGAGGGGGGGGTCAGAGAAATGAGCTTCTGTCATCGAGAGCTGCATTTCACAAAACAATACATAAACGCTTCTTGGTCCAGAGCGGATCTATCTGGATCGGCCAGCCGAGCAAATTCTGTGCCTGGAAAATGGTGATGCAACTTCCCCCCTCTAGAATGAAGCCAGTGGCTTCTCCCCTCTACAGCACAACTCCCGCATGTCTTTTTCTTTCGTCACCCTGCCCCCTGCCGACTGAGGTACACAGGATGTTTACTTTCTTTTGGCCTCAAGGAGAAGTCTTAGTCCTCCTGACCTAGTTTCACTGTGGAGTGTGGCGCAGCGAGCGAGGGGAAGGATGAATGTGGAGCTAAACGAGTGGAGGTGGAGGTGCGGGGAAAAACAGACCCCCAGTGTATGACATCCCGGGGAGTTCTCCAAAGCATTTACGACATGAAAACTGGAATGTGAATTGTATTGCAGGTTTTTTTGTAGGTCAACAGCTTTATGCACTTGTATAGTTATACAATTCAAAATGTACGTTTTAAATGCCAGCCTGTATGTCTCAGCATGGGCTGTCAGTCCACTTTGAATTGCTACTAAAGCTGCATGAAAAAACACTCACTCATATTCACAGTGTGATTCCACTTCTCATTCCCTTCCTCCCCTCCTCCTCCTCCTCCTCCTCCTCCTCTCACTCTGCCTTTTTTCCCCTCGCTCCTTGCTTTGAATTTCTGATGTGACAAGGGAGCACGCTTCATGCCACTTGAACACTGACACCCCCTGCGTCATGCTGCAATCACAACATGTTAAATTTTACACTTGTACTTAAGTGTTGGAAGACGTGAATGCAACGAGAAGCATAAAAAACAGCAGGACAGTGGATAAAAGATTCCGTGCTTGGCTAACTTGGATGATAATAATCATAACCTGAGGTATGAAACCAGTTTCACACTCAGAAGTGAAGTATCTTTACTTACACATAATATGGTCTTTCCTAAGATGTTTTCAGACATGAACTTCGGAGAATGTCTGCAGCGTTGCGTCCGGACATTTGATTGTCCAAGGGGGGGGGGGGCGCGTTCACAATAATAATTTCCAGAGCATTCTGAACAGCAGGAGGCTCCGATAACTCCGCTGTGGAAAGCATAGTTTTTTTATTTACAGTCATCAACTCGCCCCCTCTCGCTCGCTGCGAATCCTCCAGAGATTCTCCTGCCGCATTCTCACATTTGCTCATTTGGACATTCCCTGGAGATCACACCAAGCAACTGGCCGCAGGAACATCTGCAGAGATTTATGTTCTCGCGTATAGCCCCTCTGGAGGAGTTCAGGACAAAGTCCAAACTTCAGTGCACGTCTGAAATCTGCTGCTCTAATTTCCCGTGTGGTCGCGAACTGTTAAATGGGAATACTTTTTGTTTTTTCATCACGCTCTGCTCCTCGAGCGGCCTTCCAGCACTCGCACATCAGCAGCACACAGCGACCCACATCACCACGAATGATTTTTTAGAGAAACTGAAAGATAAATTGCTTCTTTATGGGTAAATACAATTCTAATGCCTCTTAACCTACATTAACAATTTAAAAAAAATGCTTTGTCACAAAGGCTTTTTTTTCTCTCTACACAATGTAGTGTTGATTTGTATGCAGACAGTTATAGGAGATGAAATACTTGGTGGCAAATATAGCCAGATATGATAGCAAATGGGTTTCAGGTTTTCTTTAAGCCTCTACAAAAACTCCCCCTTACAAATTGGCAATAGCGGCTGTGCCACAGTTGCTAATTCTGATTTATGTTTGGATATTGATTTGTAGAAACTGACAGTTGATGCCTTTTTCTTTCTGCAGCTACTGGGACATGGCGTACGACAGTGATGTGATGGACAACAGAGTTGGCCTGAATTTGCTATATGCCCAGGTAAGATTTCAACACATAGGTGAAGCAGCTGCGGCAGTGATCCTAAAAATACCTTTCTGAAAATTAAGTTTAGCAGTAGATGTGAAACCGAACACAAATTGAGTTTTTTATCGAGCTGACATGGAGAAAACGACATCAAACAACTGCTACATCGCTTCTGTCCGTCCCCAGCATCCATCCATTATCTGATGTCTGCTTGTTTCGACTTTGCAACACCTTGAATCCTGTTGCTCCATTTGATCCTCGGTCCCTTTTTCCGCTACAGAGGTGATCTGTTGTATTAAGCATTTTTGGAGCGGATAGTTTGATTAAAATCTGGAACCGCTGAGTGTCGCCTCTGTTTAGCAGAGAGAACGTTTTTAAAAGCCAAAGGAAAATAAATAGCGTTTGCAAACATGTGCGCTCGTGCATGTTTTTGTGTAATTATTTCCTGACCTGTGCTGTTTACATGAAAGGCTCGGGGTGTGATTACTCCCACGTGTACCAAAGGATAAAACAAAGCGCTGCTTTATTCTGCTCGGAAGAAAGACGAAGTTGAGTTCTCGTGTTTCTGCTTCACCAGACAGTGGCCGACATTGAGCGAGGCTGGATACTCGTCAACAAAGACCAGCACCGGCAGCTCAAATCGCTGCAGGACAAAGGCTCCAAGAAAGAGGTGAGCAAGGGATTCGTCTACGTCACTCTTCCTGGACAGTGTCTGACTTGATACTCCAGCTGAAGCTCAGAAACATCTTTGTCCGAGAACAAATCCGTAGACCACAGAGAATTCGGCCTCGAGTGCATTCTGTTATGAAATTAGCCTAGTTTTTAACCCCATGATATGAATTTTTAATCACATCAATCCAGTGGAGATTTTAAACTTTATTCCACAGGGATTAGACAGACGGAATTTTTTTTTTTTAAATTCTTTTAGCAAAGTCAGTCTCCTAAAATTGTTTTGTTATTCTCTCCAGTTTATCCATCTAGGTCAGACGCTCAAATATTATGGCTACATCAAGTTCGACCCGTGTATTACCGACTTCCCCGAGAAGGGCTGCCAGGTCATCGTCAGCGCCGGCAACAACGAGCTCAACTTCCACGTCAAGCTGCCCAACGAACAGATGAAGGAGGGGAGCTTCAAGGTCACGCGCATGAGGTGTTGGCGAGTCACGTCTTCTGTGAGTGGCATCGTGTTTGTGAGGTCGAGTGCATTCGCCTTCAGGAAATGTTTTGTGTGTCCCCGAAGCTCTGAAATAATCAAACTGATATCCCTGCACATTATGATGAGACTGCGACTTGGCAGAGTGGAGTTGCACCAGATTTGGCTCCGTCCCGTCTCACAGTAACAGGGGTCCGCGTGCTTCCAAATCCGCCAGTCTGTTAACAAACCCCCTCCCTCGCCACCGCGCCACTGACAAATGTCTTTCGCCTCGCCAAGCACTAGTTTTTACTCCCACTGCTTTGCTAAAAGTGCTGATCTCCTCGCCATCCATTTTCATCAGTCCAAATTACCCAAACACGCAGCCCACACAAGGACAACAGCGCTTTATTGATCCAGCAGCAGCCTTTGTTTGAACTGATTATTGTCCTTTGGCGAGGAGGGAATCTGATGGCGTGCAGTCTGAGGAGGCGCCTACAGCCAAATGCTCTGCATACAGCCATATGGAGCAAACAACTTTACTTTTAAGTAATTTGATAAATTAAAAAGATTTTAAGGGAAAGGAAAAACAGAGAGGTGCAGTTTAATGTTCAACATATGATAATACTGGTTACGCGGGTCCCAAACGAGAGAGTCCTTGGGCAGGTTTGAGTTGTTTTTAAGTCTGATTTGCACGATTTAAGGCAGGTCGGAATCGATTATCTTCGTGCTTGACAGACATAAACTTATTGTTTCCCACTGGATAGAAGGGTCCTTGATTTCAGTTCAATGTGCATATGTTTCTGCTTTCACCCAGTTAGTGTTTTAAAAAAAAAGAGACTGTTCCTCTAAAAGCTGAAGCTTCACTTCCGTGTATCGCCCAGAAAAAGCATCGCACGCCACATTGTTTTAGCCAGAGATTGACAAGACCAGAGACGCCGGTCAACGGCTCACTTGTGTATCGCAATTTGTGTCCGAGCAGCAGTTATCACGCGCATCAGAGAGAGTTGCTTTAATGATTCTCTCAAAGTAAAATTGCACGGGGCCGTGGACACACTGCAACACGTCTAAAATTAAAAATGCACGTTGGCTCGTCTGAGTGCAGACTGAGCCCCCACGTGCTGTCCAGCGGGGTGATTAATTCCTCGGCTCATTCTCGAAGGTCACAGTCATTTTAATGAGCCCCTTCCTTTCAAACCAACTATTCCAAACATCTTGTGTGGAGCAGCACGGCACCCCCCCCCCCCCCCCCCCCCCCCCCCCCCCGCTCCTCATAGCCCGACCCGGAAGAACACAAATCAACAGTTAGCGTTATGTTCTCTGTGCGCCAGGGGGACGATGCAGATAGTTTCAAGCCGAGAGGAAACAGTTTCAGTGAAGAGCACCGGCTTCATAAATGAAGAAAGAAAGAACGAAGGCTCGTCTCCGGGGAGCCACGCGCGTCACTTGGCTTCACGGATCCTTTCGAGGGCATTTGAAACTCCGCATTAGTGCATTTCCCCAGTTTTTTTCTTTGCACCAGTGTTAATCTTTTAGCACGCGCAGGCCTAAGATTTGGCTGCTCGTCATTTGCGATGCAGCAAGAAGAAGCAGAAATATAAGATAGGAGATGTGATTTTAGCTGCTTACATGTACATGAGCCTCCAGTCGTGGAGCAGCAGAGCGAGTTTCCTCCTTAAGAATGTCAGTTCGATGTTGGTGAAGAAATATGGAAATATCGTTTCTGTTTCATACACTCTACATACAAGAAGGCAAATTTAACTTGAAGGCTGAAGGAGAAACATCCACAAGGTGGTTAACGATAAGTTCCAGCAGTTGAGCTTTATTGCATGTTCAGTAGATGATAATGACGACGATGGCGAAACCTGACAAATTTAATAAAGAATAAAAATCTCCTTTTTTTTTTGTCTAACACTGCAGCAAGTCCCAATAGCCAACGGTACGACCAATCCCTGCAGCTCCGCCAAGTGCGAGGTGAAGCTGGAGCTGGCCTTCGAGTATCTGATGAGCAAGGACCGCCTCCAGTGGGTCACCATCACCAGTCAACAGGTAAAGAGGTCACTGACCTCTGACCTTTCGTCACCGTCGGGGGCCAGTGTGGAGGCAACGAGAATCCAACTGAATTGTGATTGTGTTTAAGTGTGAACACGGCATTTTGTCCCTGTGTATATTTAAGCTCTCAAAAATCAATTTGGTAAAATACTGCGACAATAATCCATAATTTACTGACTTTCACTCTGTGATTTCAGGCTATCATGATGAGTATCTGCCTTCAGTCTATGGTGGACGAGTTAATGGTGAAGAAGTCAGGCGGCAGCATAAAAAAGGTTTGTGTCCAAAAAGATCCTTTTGAATTTGTTTGAGTCTATTGCTTTTATCTGGAAGTGATATCGCTCGACTCTATTTCCCACCTCTTGTGTAAGAAAACACATTTTTTTTGTAACTGTTTGTTTTTTTGTTTTTGTTGATTGTGGAGATGAGAAGTTATTGGATTAAAATGTCAAGGAAAAGCTAATAGTTATTATTTTCATCCTTGACCTCCTTGTGGCAGATGCTGAGGAAAAGACACAACGGCTCCATCCACCAGACGGACAGTCAGCATGCTGTGAAATCTCCCCCTCTGCTGGTGAGAAACAGAAGAGCATGACACAAGTAGTTTTTTCATTTTAACTTGAAGATCAGGTACATTTTATTCTGTATGTTTTCTATTTTCTTTTTCTTTCTTTTTACTGCAGGAGTCCCCTGACCAGAACCGTGAACAAATCGTCAAACTGTCTGTGAGTATATTTTTGTCTTCTTGAACTTAAGAATGACGTGAAACCGTTCCATTGTTAACTGTGGTCTCGATTCTTCCGTTCAGACCAAGCTGAGCTCGGTGTCCCTCCGAGGGATCAGCGCCTCCAACTCGGCAAACGACATCAGTGGCAACGATTTCCACGGCAACTATGCTTTCGAGGGAATCGGAGATGACGACCTGTAACCTTCTCCTCCTCCTCCCCCTTCTTCATCCCACTGTCAACAACTGGGATGACAGAAGATCACGAGCTGAGCTGAGCCGAGCCGAGCAGAGCCGAGCGAACCACACACTTGTCCCATTCTGCAAGATTGTAGCTTCTTCCTGGAGAAATCGCTGCCTTAAGCTCTCGTTTAATCGTTGACAGTGTCCTTTCTTTTAAAGAACTTACGTCTAAAAGCTCATTTTTAAATTTGCATTCAGGTCACACAATCATCACATTCAATCGGAAGTTCGACCATATTACAGTAGACTTGTGGCGACACGCAGCAGACGGCATGTAAAACTGCAGGTACATAAAAAACCGGAGATCTTCTGCTTCGGTTTCATTCACGTGGATTTCGTCGACGGCATGTGCAAAGTTGTTGAGGTGCTGTACCACCACGCTAAATTAATATATTATAAGATTACACGGAGAAAAACCTGCTACATCCTGGATTCTTCCCCCAGCGGCTGCATGATCCTTTTCAACCAGAGAGCCAAATGTTCAGTTTAGACCTGGCACTAGTGATGTTACAACAGAACCAGATGTGGACGACGAGTCCAGCCAATGTGTTGAAACTGATCTCAAAGACTGTCGACTACTCGTGTGTACGATCATCGGTTGGCTTGGCTACGAACCAAAGTGTCATATTTTTATACTGTCAGTGATCCTCTGTGTGCCGTCGCCATTCGTGTGCCGAGTCGGTAAATATCTTAGCAAAGACACAGGCGGTGGTTTTTTTTTTTTCAGCTTACGTTTTAGGCACAGTCACTCACGCTGCCTTCAGAAGTCGTCTGATGCCTTAACTTTGACTTTTTGTTATTTTCGCCTCGTGGATTTCTTCTCGTCGTTCAATGCGGCGCTGGCTCAAACGTCACGATCAGCGTCGGCCCGGCGTTCCTTAGAATCTTGCAGAACTTGATCGATGGTTGATTTGGCCGAGCTGCTTGCACTTTGCCGAACCCATCGTTTTTTGCACAGTATTACAGGTGGAGATGAATGTTTTCGAGTGGACGCTTGAGCATGACTTTAAACATTGCGTGGAGATTTTATTTTTTTCCCGAGGGGCCTCCATAAATCCATCTGTGATTTAAATTTTTTTTATTTTAAAGCAATTTCTTTTTTTATTTCAAAGGTTTCTCATTAATGCCAAATTATAGTTTACTAAAGCATTTTGCACAAAATAAACACAAAATTATGACAATGTCACTTTTTATATCATGTACATGCAATTTAAGTATTCTGAACATTTACTAATATCTTTTATCATCATAGCTTATTGTAATCGAATAAATCAAATGTAATCTAAGCTGTATAGAACAAAAAGTTTAAATGGACTAACATTTATCATTGTTTACATACTGTTTTTAGGGGACTTTCTTTAGGGGTGTGTTTACAAATTTTTGCGTCTGATTTTCATTGTCTTGTTCTTCGTCTGGGCTTCACTTCATTCTAATTCGTACGTTCATCGTGCCAATCATCTCAGAGGATTTAGTCCAGAAAAATAAGGTGCTTGGGTGAAGTGGCTGATGTGATCACAATTGCTGGAGTGAGTAACGTCTATGGAGGGTCGGGCGACAAAACAAACATATCCAACAGTTTTAAAAGTCTTGTCTTTTCCATATTTTATATGTGGCTTCAGTTATTTTTAAAAATCTGCCTGTCGCCGTGTTTCGAAGCCTCTAGATGTAAATCGATGCCAACTGGTCAGCAGCTTTACTGGTAGCCACAACTGTAAACAAAATGTTCTCAATATAAAATGTCTCGTGCTTTCACTGCTGTGCTTCTTTGTTCCTCAGTCGTATTTTTTCAGTAGAGGGATGTGTGGACACCGGTCGTCTTTATTTTCTCAATTCCTGTCTCAATACCAAGTACGCGGAAACTGCGAGGTCCTTGGCTGCTCAATGTGTAGGTGCCAAATCACACGTTAAGTGCATTAACGTCTCATCACTTATTAAACTTAAATGTCAAATTCCATGAAGATTGTATCGATTCATTCTGCTTACTCATTCTGATTCGAGTGGTGAGGGCGGTGGCAAAGTGTTTGGTCTTGTTTGTCATGATGCTCAAATAAATTGTGAAATGCGACGACCTCGTCACGTTCAGTTGTCAGTTAATGGCCCGATTGAGTCATTTCTTCATCACTGCTCTGCATCACTCCCACGTTTGTTGTTTACAGCAGCAGCTGTTGTCCGCTGCCAAGTGAAGTGTCAAGAATCTTACTCGGTGCAGAGCGACCGCGTGCTGCAGCGTCAACAGGCGTCACAATTTGACACATTACAGCTTGGAGGGTTGAGTTCTGTGTCGCTGCTTCAGTTTCTCGTGAGTCACCGACACAATTCATTTCGATTATTTAAGGATTAAGTCAAAATGGCAAGAATAAAGTCGGACTAAATCCAAGGATAAGTTTCTTTATATTTTGCATATTGACAAAGTCAAGATTATAGTCCATCTTTAAAGAACATATCAAACTGCCTCTACAAAATGGCTTGTGTAGATGAATGGATTAAAACTGTCAGAAACAATTTTGGTAACAAGGAAGTTCTTTCTCCTCTAGCACAAGAACACTGTGTGGTGATCAGTATCAGGACTGTTCAGAGATTTGTGGCAATAACTGCCTCTGTTCAGGAGAATGAATGAACCAGCGGAGTTGACTTCATTCTCCACGTTTCAACTTCATTCTCTAATGCAAAATTAAATATATTTCACCATGCCTGGCCCCAATATACAAACAATTGCAGCCGCTCAACACAGTAATATTTAAAAGTTAACGTGACAATGCTTAAACTAGATGAACTGTATGTGCCGGTGTGAAGAAGAAAAAAAAAAAAGTCACAGACTTGAAGAGAAATGAGAAGCAGTCTGATGTCGGACATTCAGTGAAATGAATCCCGTGTGTTTATTTCAAATTTCCTCACTTAAGGCATTTAAGAGACACTGCATAAGGACATAACAACAGACACATGGGGGATGTCAGTACTAATCGATGGGTTCAATGCTTTGTGTCATGGCAAATTGGCAACCTGATAAAAGTATCTCACTTGCATAATATTAGTCATTCACAAATAGTTCATTTAAATTATTTTTTCCCCGATGGAATCCCAATGACACACCACACATTGAAAAAAGCTAAATAAAATACTCATTTCTATTTATCAACGTATGTATTTCTAGCCTTGTATTACAGCCACATTAGAAAAAATAAGACAACCGTTACTCACATGCTTGCTAATAGTTTTATCTTTTTTTTTCCCCAAGTAAAAAGAAAAACACAAGAATGGGCTAATTTCACAGTCAATAGTAAATAGTAATCCAAACGAAGGTGATTCTACAGTCCGTCTCAAAAACATTTAAAGATTACTGATATGTAGAAGGTTAGTCAAGGATATTTATTGAATAGCATTCCAATGTAAGACTTGCGTCACTCCTGAATCCCAAATCAGAGAGTAGCTTTTTTCCCCCCTGGCTCTCAAACCTATTCTTCAACCTACCAAAATGTAGTTGTGTGTGTGTATGATTGTGCTTTTTCCCTTTAACCATACAACCATGTCACAACTAAACTGCTTGCACATGCAATTGTAGAGTTAAAATAACATAAAGAATTATATTTATTGGTTGTTGTTTTTTGCCAACATTTTAGTTTTCCACATCACTTTGATCCTGAGGGGGTTTGGCGAGAAAAAAAAAAAAAAGTGACTTACAGCTCAGAAGACGAGATCATTTGGCGAAGTCGACGCAACTGAGTGAATCGATATAGTTTTAACAGGTGCAAAACATGTCCAGTAATACGTAAACCACACTTTGCTCGTGGCACAATACACAAGCAAATTCATCTGAAGGCGAGTCATCACCAGAGCGTGTGGCCCAAAACACTAAGACGAGCACAATACTGGCGTACTTGGAGCTGCACTGTGTAGTCTGGTCTAATAACTTTAATATCAAAATAACCTCATGACTCAGACCAAATAACTCAGTATTTCTGTTGTGTGACGTGAGTGTGGAAAGAAAACTGTACACCAGTTACATTCACATTTTGAGCTAAGTTTGTGGCACTGATGTCTTTGATAAAAATAGCAATTATCTTTTATTAAACATACAAACAAAAACAAAACAAACTACACAGTGCAACTCAATAGTTCAGGTAAAACTGTGCACGAGTTCCATGTACATGTATTTGGTGGTGTTCTCTCCTGAAATGAAGAACATGATATGTGTTTGTTTGTTTTGTTTTGTTAGAGGGAATTGAGATAATTAATGCACAGTAACACAGAGAAGGAGACAGTGACAAGACTTCAACGGTAGAGTCCAATCGTCTCGACACAAACAACAGAGAAACAGAGTAGAAGAGGAAACTATGCACAGACTCATCCACCGCACTTAATCCGAAAAAGGCATCAAACAATTGTTTCTCGTAATTGTGCGAGAGATTCTACAAATGAACAATTAGCAGCCTCCGAAAACATCCGACGAAAACACTGAAAGACCGACACGATAACATAAAAATAAAGGCTCTGTGAAAATTAACACAAAACAAAAAAACAAGTTGCTGGTAGCTTAGTTCTGCTGAGTTAAATTTTTTATACAATCTCAAGTTTGTAGCACGAGTGTATACTCTGACCTCCCTCCCGAGACATATACTGCATATCGACGCCCGGTTCCTTTCTGTGAGTCTGGACTCCGACTCCGACTCCCATCCCTTTCCCCACTGGGTCGTCTTCGTCGTGGCCGGCCATCGGCACCTTGACCCAGCCGTCGGTGGCCAGGCCGTGCTTCTTTTGGTGCCGCTTGTAATTGTCCCAGTGGCCGGTGGTGTAGCCGCACTCCTGACACTTGTACGGCTTCTCCCCGGTGTGCCGGAGCATGTGCCGCTTCAGGTTCATGCTCTGGTTGCAGCTGTAGCTGCACACGGCACACTGGAAGGGTTTGGCGCCCGAGTGCACCCGCTGGTGGCGCTTCAGGTTGGCAAGGTTGCCGCAGGCGTAGTCGCACAGGTGGCACTTGTAGGGCTTCTCGCCCGTGTGCACCCGGTGGTGACGCTTGAGGTTGTCGAAGTGCGCAGAGGCGTAGTCGCACTGTGGGCACTTGTACGGTTTCTCGCCGCTGTGAGTTTTCATGTGGCGCGCCAAGTGGTTGGGGTAGTGCGTGAGGAAGGGGCAGGCGGCGCAGGTGTACACCTTGTCGCTGCGCTCGCCGGGGCTGTTGGGAGATGAGTCTTTAGTCAGCATTTCAAGGGTGCACTTGGCACAAATCTGGGCTGAGGAGCCGTCCTCGTCCTCCAGGACGATGCCGCACAACCGGCAAGTATAAGGGAAAAGTGAAGGGGGGAGGGCGGCGCCGACCGCCACCCCCCCTCTGGTCGTCCTGTTGCCCTCGCTCCCTGCGGTCGGCAGCACGGGTGGAGGCTGGTGGCTGGGAGCAGGGTTAGAGGGCGGTACGGGCGGCGGCGATGCCCCCTTTAAACCGTCAAAGGCTGACAAGAAGTCATTGTTCTGGGCTCCCAGACTCAGATTTGACGTTGGCCTTGCGACCTCTGAAACTTCACAAGAAGATGAAATATGAAGTTATCATATAATAAATGGTTGATTGAAACAGCATGAGGTGATGGAGAAAAAGGTAAATCATTTATAAGAGCATACATACCCTTGGCTGAAGAACCAGGCTCTTCTCCACCGGGTCTTTGTCCAGTCAAATGCCTCTTCAGACTGTTCGGGCCGCCAGCGGGTCTCGGCGGGGCATCTGGCCCCGGCCCCGCCCCCACAGAGGGCACGTGCATGCGCTGGTGCCTCTTGAGGTTGCCGAGGGAACTGCACGCAAAAGTGCAGCTGTCACACTTGTATGGTTTCTCCCCGGTGTGGATGCGCAGGTGCCTCTGCAGGTTCACCAGCTGGGCCGAGGCGTAGGTGCACAGGGGGCAGTTGAAGGGCTTCTCCCCGTTGTGCGTCTTCATGTGGCGCTTCACGTGGTTGGCGTAGCGCGAGGAGAAGCCGCAGATGCGACACGAGTGCAGCTTGGCCAGTTTGTCCTCGGCCGTCAGCGCCTTGTCGCCCATCCCGTTCCCCAGCCCTTCGCCGTCGAGCTGCGGGTGGGACCCCGAGCGAATCCCACTGATGCCTCCGAAAGGTGAACAGAAGTCTGTGTTCTTGGCTTCCCGGGAGGCTTTGCAGCACCTAAGGCAGTACGGGCCGACCAGGTCTATGCCCGGTCCCAGGGGCTCGTCGCGGAGCTGTCCGCAGCCCCGGCAGGACAGGTACGGGGGGAAGCTGGGCTCCGACTGGGCCGCTCGCTCCTCATCTTCCCTCCCATTGTCGGTTGTGCTGCGAGAGTTGTCCGTTTCGCTTTCCATGCTGAGCTGGCCGTAGGCAGGGCTCTCCTCATCACCCAGAGGATACACAGAGAAACCGATCTCGGCAGCTACCTCTGTGGTTCAGGGACGACAAACAGGAAAAAAACTGTTACACACAATCCAATCTCAGCGCTGAACAGCAGAGAGTGACGAAACAGAGCCCTCGTGTGTTCTACTACTCTCTAAATCTACAAAATGCCACTACAAGGTTTTACGTTGCAGCTCTCCCGTCTCTCCCTCTCTCTGAGTTACATATTTTATGACCTTGATCAAACAGATAATCACATGGAGATGAAGAACAGAGAGAAGACGTTCAACAAGCATCAGGTACATCTAAAGACACATCTGTTATTATTTGTATTTTTCGTTGAGCAAATTTATGGAAATACGATATTAGCATTATTACTCAGACGTTATGAAAGAATCCTAATAGAATATGTCACTCCATCACTTATTTTCATAGCCTGGAGGCTGCGATCACCTGTGGGGTGAAAGGAGTTGACACTGAAGCATTCTAGGTTTCCTTACGAACAAACAAAAGACAACTGTGCTAAATTGACAAAACAATGAAATGAGGACGCCCATCCAGTTCAAGCCTTTTACAAAAATCATGATCACTCAACTATTAAAAATAACCAGCAGTTATTGTAAATGCCTGTGAAAACATCGAACAGAGTGAGGTGACTTCAGGGCAGAGAATCTCTCTCCTCAGGAAAAAAAAAGGTAAGAAAAACACATTTTCAGAGCGAGGCCGTAGCATTTGATACTCACAGTTCTTCTGAGGTTTTATAAAAATAAAAAAGTCAAATTTTTTCCCCCAGGAAGTAGAAAGAAAAGCTGCAGGACACAAGGCTCTCCAGCTTCAGTGCGTGCTAACTGAAAACGAACCGAGCTAGACGAGAAGCCCCTTCCTCCGCTGCAGATGCCGAGGAAGGATGTGAGGAGGGGCGAGAGTCGACACTGCCCTTTTATCCTGCCCTGTGGAAACCCCTCGTGGATGATTACCGAGCCTAATGATAATGATGATGACTGTAATGGTGAGGCTGCTGCTGATGATGATGATGATGATGATGATGATGATGAGGGTATATGATGATGATGATGATGATGATGATGATGAGGGGAAAACCATAATGGCAGTGGGGTTGTGGGAGCAGAGGCGGCAGATGATGATGATGATGATGATGATGATGATGATGATGATGATGATAAATAAATGGTGTCCTTGATGGTAATGGTCCTATTTTTATGACCCTTATATAATAATGGTGTGTCTGCTCCTTTCTCTACTTTTCCATTTTTTTCAGATCACTCCCTCTGACAAAGAGCCATGCGGGGAAACGTGAGCTGGCGGTGCCGTCGCTCTTATACTGCTGCACAGAGAGCAGCTACTCTTCATCACTCAGAAAAAGTCTGAGTTTCTTCGTTTTTTTGGCACGACCACTTCCCAAATGAAGCCATCGCTTGCTTTCCCTTAGCGGTTCGGCGATAATACTCGTCTTTGAATCGTTCCCTGTCTCCGTGACAGGAGGTGAAAATGAGGTTCTTCCGCGAAAAAACAAAACAATACGATTTCCCCTTTCACCAAACAAAATGTAGGACTGAATAGAAATGCGCTGCAACAGCCCAGGCTGTTTCATCCTCTCATTCACATTTTTTTGTATAATCAACACGTGAAATAACATGTCCATGAAATATTACAACACAGAACACTGGGATAAGCAGAAGGGCAGACGTGCAACATTTTGAAATCCGAGAAAGAGGAAATCGTTTATACTCTTTTAAAAAGTGATGGAATAGCAATGAAAATTTTCAATGTTTTTTAAACTATTATAGTCGGCATGCTTCTGCACTAGCCATTCAATGTATTATAATTATAGTCTGTAATCATTTTGCCGGTTCCATTGTCCATAGCAGTGAATAAATCTCAGGTTGGTTTCAGATTTGCCTGTGGTATCAACACATGAGGGATTCCCCAGGAAACAATGCAGCGTGTAATCCACCGTTGCTGTTTGTAATTATAGGACAATTATATTAGCTGCACTGTTTACAGCTTATTCATAACACTGCATCAGAACTGTATTACAGCAAGTTACTGCTCAATGGGCTGCCACGGTTCCTGCAATACCACGGCTATGCCATCACATCACGTCCATAAAGTCTCTTGATTTTTAAACAATTCTCAGCAGGGAGGCAGGATTCAGAATAAACTCTGTAGATACCACAGGCATCAGGCGGGGTAATTATTGACCTTGATAATAAGTAATTGTGTTGTTGACATAAGAATGAAAGTCAACACCACACAATCCTCTCGTCCGCTCCGTGTTGGAGGCGCAGCTCATTAACTGTGGCTATTGAAGACTTGCTGCATTTCAAGCAGATGGTAACGGCTCATCTCTCACCACAGAGAGAAGCGTTATCTAAACTTACCTAATCGTGTAGAAGAAGAGGGCAGTCGCTCGCACGATTAACGACCAATACTGCAAGCTCACAAGGTTCAGTGACAATACTACAATTTATCGCAATAATTTCTGGTACAATATATCGTCCAACAAAAAGTAGTTATCGTGACAGGCCAGCTGAGGACAATATTAAGAGTTTTGTCAGTGATCAGTTTGAAATGTTGCAGGGTTTAGTGGAAGGGGGAGCAGCAGCCACAGTGAGCCATTAGAAGAATTGCTGCAGGCAACAGGTTGCACACATCCTACTCCCTCGACCTGTGCTTGGCAGCACTAAAGACCAGTTGTGACAGAGTAGCTCCAAGGAGTGTTTGCTGTAGTATTAAGCTTCTGTTACCACGGCAACATGTGTTGCCAAATGAAACAGGACTGAAATTCAATGAACTGCAAAGGTCAAATATGTGGGATTTAGTGGCATCTAGCAGCGAAGTTTCATATCACAACCCAATAAATACTGCTCCCCTCTCCTTCCCCTTCCAAGTATGTGGAAGAACCTACGGTGGCCTACAGGGAACATAAAAATGCCACAGGTCCTCTCTAAAGCCATTGAATGGTTTTTCCATTCTGGGCTACTGTAAAAAATGAGGGTGCAAGATGGGGGAGTCCGTGGAAGAGGACCCACTTCTGACGAAGATATAAATGACTCAAACAAAACGTTTCTTAGATTTAAAGTGATTATACACTAATGACAACATAATTAGAAATGTTGTATTCAAATTCTGCCAACAGTTCCCCAGGAAGCCTACACACACTGGAGCATTGCACGCTGGATTATTAGAAAGTTGACATACCTGAAAACTTGTCCAGGCCTAAAATCTTGTTGTCATGATCAGGATCACCAAACTCAAGGTCTTGTCCGAGAAGGAAGTCTGTGTCTAAGTTGAGGTTTCCTGGGGCTTCAGTGGCTACACCATCTTCAGAATCCACTGCAGTCACAGAGAGGACCCAATAGACAACATCAAATCACCACAGTCACTTCACTACCAGTTATAAGAAGGGTCAGTTATTCATTGTGTTGCATGAAAATGTGAGAAATGCTGATAAATGCTGAGAAAAAGCAGAAAGCATAATTTCAGAGGGAAAAAAAACAACACTGAAGCTTCTCAAGTAACTAAGTTGAGTTACAATTTTTGTGAATTCGACAAAAGCAAGAATCCATATTTAGTGATAATCATAATAAAATCAGCAGCAAACTATTAGTGGCGTAGCTACAGTTTTAAACTATATTTGGTTACTTATAAAAGCAAACACTTCAATACTTTGACCTTAGACAAATTGTTACACATAAAACTCTCACTGCCAACATGAAGCCGAGCTAAAATAGGTTTATGGTAATGAGAATGCTGCCTTAAACCACAGCAGATGACTGAGAAGTGGTTATAAATGACAACTCTTCTCCTTCAGTGTTCAAGCGCGTTTCATGAGCAAAAAAATGAATCGCTAAACTGTTGACAAATTGAACTGTTTTACTGCAGCTACAGCTAATGATGCCTGAGACACCAAATTGGTCTATCAAGCTTGATGGAATCCAAACAACTGCCACACAGCAGCTGTCACTCTTCAAGTCAAGGACAATATGCTCAGCAGCCCTTCTTTTTGGCAAATCCTTTAACACCAGCGTGATACCACCATCTACTGGTCATGTTAGTGTTTGACACGAGGAGGATAATATTCAAAGAGGATGCAGGATGTTTATTCTCACAGAGCCACACCTTAAATTTGATTAACTTGGCCTTGCTATTAAATGCTGGGCCAAGGAAATGGAAATACATTACTTGAAGAACTATTATCCCCCATAGGACCACTAACATGAATCGCAGCGGTTAGCCATGATGATCACATCTCCTTTGCTATTTCGTTACTTACGGTCTGGTGGTGGGTTAATGAAGATTTAAAAGTTGTTTAAACAAATGCCATCCTTCATCTGATGGGAGAGCCCGACTTTCTTGCCCCACTGAGGCTGCAGGCTTGGAAAAATGAGTTGAGGCTACACAAAGGCTCTGTGTAGCATATGTACTCTACCTGCAGCAACTTAAGCTCTGTATTAATGTATTTATTCCCATTGCATTCTAAATCAGATATACCTACTAGACAGATAACAATAAAAAATTACACTTCAACTTGTGCCTGTTATTATACAAACAACTCAAAACCTCAGATGCCAATGGTATCACGTTGCATGTTACACAACATTGTGTCGGCATGATCCATATGAAACACTTCAAGCCCTCAGACAACAATGCCTGGTGTCCCGATGTGATCGGAGCGGAGCAGAACAGGAAACACATGGTAATCGATCGGGCCGATATTCACAAGAACTGCTCATTGTTAAATGAGTGACGGTCTCATCGTTGTGTGGCTCAACAATGCTTTGATCGGTTAAAATAATAAAAAATACATGGAACACTTACACTTGACTGGCTGTGGATTCTGTTGTTTTTTTCTTGGCATCTTCCAGTCAGCCTCTCTCTTTTTTGCGACGTCTTTTTGCAGACTTCGATAACCATCAGCTCATTCTCATGCGTTTGGGAGATATTATTTAGGGTTTCTATAGATGCAAGACAGAAGTCACATGTACGTTTGGCACACAGGGACAGCTGGTGTTTGTTAAATAAAGACAGGGCTGAAACTAATAATTCATGTATGAAGACCAATTACGTTGGCGCTCATTAACAATCCAAACCCCCAATACAGATTGATTTTCATATCACGGAAGACTTTAAAAGCAAATCTTCACATTTGAGAATTTGGAGACATATAAACTGATTATAGAAATTGTTGCCAAATCATTATCAGTGAATAAATCAACTTGTCATTTCAGCGCCACAATCTACCTACGAACAATACATCACATATTCCTGTTACAATACTTGGATTAGATCGAGTCGCTCGTTAATCTGGACGACAAGAGAGTTCTGTGTGTAGTGAACATCGAGATAAACCTTGGTGCTGCTCATAAACAGCACATAACAGATCATCTCACAGCCATCTGCATGACTTCAAGTCTGTTAAACCATGTATGTAAATCAAAATCGAACTAAAGCTAACTATGAATAGTGTGAATCAAGGAAGACTATTCATAATTCAGTCTTATTTATGATTTTCACAAAATCCATTGTGTCCCAACGAAGCGAGTGTGAGCATATTACATCAGTGTAATGAACACACTGCAGTGTGGCAGTGGATTCTGCTGCACTAACGTGGACGACACCTCTCTCGAGGTGAGTAACATTACAGGACATGTGCTGGATTATTCGCCTGTGTGAGCTGGTGTAGTTAAAG